>NC_066873.1:40046717-40139413 GCF_022985175.1 Labeo rohita
ATCCTCCCTAGTGGGGGGACAGCAGCATCAGCATCAACAACAACACCACTACACACCTGTTTGAGGGTGCTGGTGAGAAAGTAGATGAGCGACAATCCGAACACAACCCCCAGTACCCAACGCTTGCGCAAGAGCCGGCGGAACACCATGGAGGCGTTCTTCTGGATGTGCACCAGGTCCAGGTAGATGCGATGGAGCGAAATTAACAGCACTGGTGATCTCAGACAGAGAGACCCAGCTGATTCACTTAACACAGCATCTCTTGCATCATCAACACTCACTGTCACTGGCAGCGATCGGCTGGAGAATACGTATTATATGACACTGTTATCCGACACAGGCCGCCAATAGAGATCGATTGCCGACGTTAGTTGTCAAACAGTGAGTTTTATAAACATTTAACCCATTTTATGCATGAAATGTTCAGATTATACTTTGATAGGTCTCATACTGACAGATGGAGCCGCAAAAACAAACAAAACCAGACTGTTATCAATTCGATTCAAACGTGCGCGGTGTTAATCTAATTAACCGAATCTAAAGTTCGCGATCACGTCTATATTACGAGATTGATCGTAAATCGTTTTAAAAACGACAGTTGCAGAAATCTAGCTGCACAACAACAGCTCTCAACATGCGGAAATGCGGAGCAACGACGCGTCGTGATTGGCTGCTCGCCGTGTGTACTTCCGGAAACAAATCCATTCACATCCGCTCTACAACCTGCATCGTTGAGTGATGCTTTCATACTTCTAAGGTCTGTGTTAAACAATATCACGAAAAACAGCGGTTAAAGATTCATTTATACGTGTCTGTTGTAAGCTAAGATGAAGGTAAGATAATTCTGCTCGTTTCTAAGACATTAGATGAATGTTTATATCGGAAAAACCCACTATTCAACATGTAAAGGCTCATGTTCATTCATGACTTGTTCCAACAATGTTGACATATTAATTTTTACTTAAAATAATATAGTTACTATAGCTATTATTTCTAGTACATCGCTGTCATAAACTATTACCAACATAGAAAATTAAATAAATCTGTGAAACTGTAATTACCACAGTTTTCTTTTTCTTTCTTTCTTTCTTTCTTTCTTTCTTTCTTTCTTTTTTCAAAAGTTTTTGAACGGTAAGATTTTTAATGTCTTCTTTTAAATAAGTCTCTTCTGCTCACCAAGCCTGCATTTATTTCATTCAAATTTTGAAATATTTTTACTATTTAAAGTAACTGTTTTCTGTTTGAATATATTTTAAAATGTCATTTATTCCTGTGATTTCAAAGCTTAATTTTTGGCATCATTACTCCAATTACTACACATGATCCTTCAGAAATCATTCTAATGTTCTGATTTGCTGCTCAAAAACATATTGTTGTTATTGTTGTTTAAAACAGCTGAGTAGATTTTTTCAGGTTTCTTTGATGAATAGTAAGTTCAGAAGAACAGCATTTATCTGAAATAGAAATCTTTGTAACATTATACATGTTTATCATCACTCAAAGCATCCCAAAAAAACAAACATTCTTTTGAATGATTTCTGAAGGATCATGTGACACTGAAGACTGGAATAGTGATGCTAAAAATTCAGCTTTGATCACAGGAATACATTCAAATAGAAAGCAGATATTTTAAATAGTAAAAATATTTTACAATATTACTTCCTTTGCTGTATTTTGGATCAAATAAATGCATGCTTGATGAGCAGAAGAGAATTCTGTAAAAACATTAAAAATCTTACTTTTCAAAAACTTTCGACTGGTAGTGTAGGCTATATGTATACTTACGTTCATACATAGACAATTTTATGTTCATGTCATGAGATATCTTTAACTCTGTAATAAAATTTCTGTCATCATTTACTCATTTGTGTTTTTTGAAATGCTTATGACTTTCTTTCTTCTGTGGGACAAAGTAGGAGTCATTTATAGTTGTGTGTCTAAGCTGCTCTTTTCCATTAAGTGAAAGAGAAAAGTCTATCAAGCAAGATTTTCATTGAATAACACAGAGATCTCATGTGGCTTCAGAAGACTAGGAACACACCTACAAAGCAGTAGTGGACCTCTCCTTTTATTTTTTTTAAATATTGTTTATGGAGTATGAAAGCCTCTTGTCACAGTTTCATTTTGTGCAAGAAAGTAGCTCATTATAGTGGCTGCTGGTAAACTTCCCTTTTTTGTGTTCCACAGAAGAGATGAAGTCGTATGAACTGTCACTTACATATATGTCCTACAATTTTTATAATCTAAACATACAGTGTGTCACAGTATCCCGTTGCACTGAGTGATTCTATACAGTCTCCTTTTGCACAATTTCATTTTAATTGTTTTATGTATATACTTTGATAGACTGAAGTTTTTACAACAGTTTTCATAAATCTGTTTCTTTTTTGTTTCTTTCCAGTTTTGGAGCTGCTGGTGATAAAGTGGGTGCCATGCAGAGACGCCACAGCAGCAACACTGAGGGCATGCCGCCAGAAAGGTTTACTAAAAAACATGTTTATGTTTTTAAGACTAATTTCATTCTCATCCTACTCAAAAGAATGATTTATTTGGTCTCTCGTGTTTGGTTTTGATGTTGGTGGTCCCACCAGGCTTTCTGACCTGAACCATTCTTAGTTAACTAGCTTCACCAGTTAAGTCACTGTAACATGACAGACAGACTCAGGTAAAGTTACTGAATGCATAGGAATACCTGCGATTAATATTATGTTACCTTAGTTGTTCAATCATTTGAAAGAAATAAGATTTGCAATATTTTTGAAAGACGCCTCTTATGCTAACCAAGGCTGCATTTATTTAATCAAAAATACAAAAAAACAATAATATTGTGAAATATTACTACGCTTTAAAGGAACTGTTTTCTATTTGAACTGCAGTCTTCAGTGTCACATGATTTTTCAGAATTCACTGAAATAGTTTTTGTTTCTTAATATTATTGTGAAAGCCTACCTTTCAGAATTTTTGGTAAGTATTATTAAAAAAAGAAGAAAGGAATAAAGAAATTAATACTTTTATTCAGCAAGGACATCTTAAATTGAACAAACATGACAGTAAATAAATAAATGCCGATCTTTAGAATTTTATTTGATCAAAGAATTAAAAAAAAATCACAATTTGAACAAAAATATTAAGCAGCAAGAGCATTTTTTTTTTTAACATTCATAAATAATAAGAACCGTTATTATTAACAGAGTACCAATAAATAATAATTAGAATAATAATTAGAATGATTTTTGAAGTATCATGTGACACTAACATTTTAAAATGTAGTCAAATAGAAAACAGTTATTTTAAATTATAATATTTTGCAATATTACTGTTTGAACTGAATTTTTTATTACATAAATGCAGCTTTGGTGAGTTTAAGAGGCTTATTTCGAAATATTAAAATAAATATCTCTAAATATGTTAACAAATCAGTATTTTATTTTCACTTTTCTGTAATCACACCGATGTTATGTACACTACAGTAAGATTTTTAGTGTTTTTTAAAGAAACTTCTTCTGCTCACCAAGCCTGCATTTATTTGATCCAAGGTACAGCAGACACTGTACGTTTTTGAATTATTTTTGCTATTTAATTGAATGTTCTCTATTAGAATATTTATTAAAATATAATTTATTTATGTGATGTGATTGATCAAAGCTGAATTTTTTGCATCATTGCTCCAGTCACATGATCCTTCAGAAATCATTCTAATATTCTGATTTGTTGCTCAAAAAACGTTTATTGTTGTTATGATGTTGAAAACATCTGAGTGGAATTTTTTTCAGGTTTCTTTGATGAATAGAAAGTTAAGAAGAACAGCATTTATCTGAAATAGTAATCTTTTGTAAAATTATGAATGTCTTCATCTTCACTTTTGATCAATTTGAGGCATCCTTGCTGCATAAAAGTATTAATTTCAATAACAACTTCTCCCTCTCTCCAAAAATTATACTGACTTCAAGCTTTTGAATGGTATAGTGTATAATGTTACAAAAGCTTTTTATTTCAGATAAATGCTGATCTTTGGATCTTTCTATTCATGAAAGAATCCTGAAAAATATACTGTTTAAATCTTAATAATAAAAGATGTTTCTTGTACAGCAAGTCAGTATATTAGTATGATTTCTAAAGGATCATGTGACACTAAAAACTGGAGTAGTGATGCTGAAAATGTACCTTTGATCACAGGAATAAATTACATTTTAAAATATATATAAATAGAAAGCAGTTATTTTAAAAACTAAAAATATTTCACAAAATATTGCTGTATTTTGGATCAAATAAATGCAGTCTTGGTGAGCAGAAGAGACTTCTTTTAGTCTGAAAACTTTTGACTGGTAGTGTAGTTATGAGCTGTATCGGAAGCACAGCACTGTACCACTGATCCATCAAATGTGAGTCAGAATATCAGACCAGTGTATTGAAAATGCAGCCTGCTTCCTTGTTGTTTTGCAGGAACAGGAGTCAAACTCTCGGTTCAGAGAGCAGTCTTGATGAAGGAGGAGTGTTTGACTGTCTGAAGCCAGACTCTCCTACGTCGCCCCAGCAGCTCTTCTCTGGTCTGGTGGGCGTCTCTGCTGGGAACGTGTCCTCAGCTCCCTTCCAGGCCGCAGGGCTGGTTCTAGGTTCTCCACCGGATGTCTTCATCCAGATGACATCCTCATCGAGAGACGAAGGCTCTCACCGGACAGAGAACCCACCATATCTCCCTCGGCCTCCTCAGCACCATCATCATCACCATCATCATCATCACTCCGGGCAGCACCGCTCTTCTCTCCTGCATGCGGCCACCTCTGCTGAGAGGCACGGGGGCAGAGATGATGGAAGTAAGAGCTTTTGTGTTTACAAAACCAGTGACCACATGATCAAATATAGTATAATGATATATACACTACCATTCAAAAGTTTGTGGTTTTTAATGTTTTTAAAAGAAGTTTCTTAAGCTCACCAAGGCTGCATTTATTCGATAAAAAATACAGTAAAAGCAGCAATATTAAAATATGTGTATTGTATTTGAATATGTTTTAAAATGTAATTTATTCCTGTGATCAAAGCTGAATTTTCAGCATCATTACTCCAGTCTTCAGTGTTGCATGATCCTTCAGAAATCATTCTAATATGATGGTTTGCTGCTTTTTATTATCAATCATGATAGTTATTATGCTGTTTAATATTTTTGGTGCAAACCGTGATATATTTTTTACTTTTCTCTTATGAATAGAAATTTTAAAATAACATAATTTAATTGAAATTATAGTTTTTATAAATATTTATTTCACTTTTAATTTTAGTTATTTTAGTACTTCCAGTTAAACTAAATTAAAGACATTTTGCACTGGCAACTAGTAGAAATTAACATTTTTTTAAAAATATTTTATTTTATTTCAGTTAGTGTTTATTTATTTTAAATAACGTTTTTTAAATGTTTGTTTTAATTTTAGTTAACTGTAACTATAAAAATGTTAATAAGCTACAATTTGGATCAGACTTTGTTGACAGTTAAATTTGTTTTAAATGCAGTTATATATGTCTCAGTATTTGGCAATAAAGCCTGAAACTTCTCCTATAACTGCTTGTTTCCAGGTGATGATGCCTCTACACCAGCTCCTGCTCTCTCTGAGCTCAAGGCTGTGGTCACTTGGCTTCAGAGAGGATTTCCTTTTATCCTCATTCTTCTTGCTAAAGTCTGCTTTCAGCACAAGCTTGGTAGGTTCAAATATGAGCTGCCTTTGTTGTTGAATGCATTATCAAAATCACAGCTGTTAACATTGGGATGATGCTTTTTTTCCTGTGTGAGTGATATGCAATGAAAAGCTACTGATGTTTTCATAATGTTGGAATGAATATTTTAAAAATATTAATGTTAATAACTAGTGCAATGTTTTTTCAGCAGATATGCAAGGTGCTGAAATATGATTCTCTTTGCATTTCTCAGGAATTGCTGTTTGCATTGGAATGATCAGCACATTTGCCTTTGCTAATTCAACACTGAAGCATCAGGTGGCATTGCGGGTGAGATTCTGTTCAGTTAATTTTTATACTGTACTATAATTAGTCAAGTTATAGACTGTTTCAGTTCCTGCATTTACCCTTATGCACAAGGAGACATTTGCGTTTGACCTCAAGCAAGACATTTAGTTTAATTTAATTAAAAGAATTCTCTGAATTTATTTGATCAAAAATATATAGTAACTATTATATTTAATAATAAAAGTAATATTATGAATTTTCAGCATCATAACTCCAGTCTTCAGTGTCACATGATCCTTTAGAAATCATTCTAATATGCTTATTTGGTCCTCAGTAAAATATTTCTTATTAGCAATGTTGAAAACATGGAAACTGTACTGCATTTTTTTCATGCTTCTTTGATGAATAGAAACTTCAGAAAAACAGCATTTATTTGAAATGAGAATCTTTTGTACCATTTGAAATGTCACTTTTGATCAGTTTAAAAATCTTACTGACCTCAAAATTTATAAATTCATAAGCAGTGCTTGTTCTGTTCAGTACATGCCCATGTGTCTCATTGTGCATGTCTGTATTTTTAGGAGGAGAGGTCTGTGTTTACCACTCTCTGGATTATGATCTTTCTCGCTGGCAATATTGTGTATGTGTACTACACGTTCAGTGCAGAGGAACTCCAGAACAGGTACAGTATATTCATTCATTTCAGAGTCACCAGCATAACTGATTACATGTATCAAACATTCATCTGTTTTTATGTTATCTTGGTTTTTTTTTTTTTTTTTTGCCTTGTTCATTTGAAAAAATTCATTCACTCCATGTTGTTATTTTGCAGAGTGATCTCTCATTTTATGTTTGCATTTATCAGCATTTGTGAGTATTTAGTTTCCCATCATTTTTCATTATTCACTCTTGAATCATCTTTTAAATCAAAGCATTCACTGCTTATCATTTTTTGTTATGATTTCATATGCACTACTGCTCAAAAGTTTGCTGGATGTTCTCTCAGATAATTTTGAAATACAGTTCTTATGCTCAACAAGGCTGCATTTATTTGATCAAAATACAGTAAAACAGTAACATTGTAAAATACCATCATAGTTTGTTTCTGTTTTCTATTTCAATATGTTTTAAAATGTAATTTTTGAAAAGCTGAATTGCTTAGGAAACATTTCTTAGTCAATCAATGTTAGAAACAGTTATGCTGATCAATATTTTTGTAGAAACTGAAATACATTTTTTTCAAGATTCTTTCATGAATGGAAGGTTCAGAAGAACAGCATGAAACATTTTGTAACAAAAATGTATCGTAAATAAATATTGTATATTATCAAATTATGTGATTTGTATTTCAATTATATTATTGTAAATGACTATAATAAAATAAAAACAAAATATATGTATATTTCCCCCCAGCCTTCTTTTTGCGAAGCCAAACATCAACAGCTTTGATTTCTTTGACTTGATCTGGGCTGTTGGAATAACAGATTTTGTGCTGAAATATTTCACCATCGAGCTCAAATGCCTCATACTGTTCCTGCCTAAAATGATCCTCGCTTTCAAGTCCAGGGTAAGATGACAACTTTCCATGTTTTACATTACTTCTTCTTATGTGTACCATGTCAGAAAGTACAGTCCTACAGTAAATATCACATGCATATTGGTCGACCGATATGTAATTTTTATGCTGAAAAAAAAGGATAAAATTATGATTTAATAGAGAATAATTTTCACTTAGAAATTGCTAGTAAATTTCACAAATAATTCATAAAGAAAATAACACATTGAATTAAATGTGAAACATACTGCAGTAATTTTAGTTTTATTTACAATGTTGAAGAATAATTTTCTACAGTGTACTATTAGATGCTCATACCGATTGCTATTTATAGAGAAGTGGCTGATATATATGGGTCATTGTATAATTGTGGGTACATCTCATGTCCGTGAAGTATATTTTTAATGTATTTATCAATATAAACCCCTGATGCTTAATTTTCTAATTTTCTCACACTACTATATGTTGAAAAAACCATATCTTTTGTTCAAAAATGACATGCAGCCCTGGTATTCAGCTGTCCGGTTTTGTTAAGTTGCTTATTCTACTCTGCATTTAAGCATGAACATGACCTCAAATATAAATTCATTTCATAGTTTTGCCTTCAGTTAGATTAGATTATCAAGACATTTGGGTGTGCACTTCAAAAATAATAAGTATTTATTGTGATATAACTTGTTTTATTTGTGTCCGAAAAACCACTGTCAAAAAACCACTGTCCCCCCCCCAAAAAAGGAATGGTTTGGCCCATTCTCACATAATTTGTACAGTATGATGATATTTCCTCTAGAAGCACATGGATGAAACACTAGAAGTTATGTTCTCTCTCTTTCCCCTAATATTATAAACTAGCAAACCTGTTTCAAGAGTGGATTAATTAACTGCCAACAGTGTTACCCAAGTATTATTGCTGCAAATTTTAACAAGACAATTTAACTAAAACTTATGATTTATGAAAATACACTGACCAAAATGAATTCAACCCTTTTGTTTTGCCCCCATTTTTCATGAGCTGAACTCAAAGATCTAAGACTTTTTCTATGTACACAAAAGGCCTATTTCTCTCAAATGTTGTTCACACATCTGTCTAAATCTGTGTTAGTGAGCACTTCTCTTTTGCCGAAATAATCCATCCACCTCACAGGTGTGGCATATCAAGATGCTGAGATTGTCTGAGACCAGCCACCCGGACAGCTGCTGCAGCAATTGGTTTGCATAACCAAAGAATTTCTGCACAAACTGTCAGAAACCGTCTCAGGGAAGCTCATCTGTATGCTCGTCATCCTCATCGGGGTCTCAACCTGACTGCAGTTCATGGTCGTAAGCGACTTGAGTGGGCAAATGCTCACATTCGATAGCGTCTGACGCTTTGGAGAGGTGTTCTATTCATGGATGAATCCCGGTTTTCACTGTACAGGGCAGATGGCAAACAGCATGTATGGCGTTGTGTGGGTGAGCGGTTTGCTGATGTCAGCGTTGTGGATTGAGTGGCCCGTGGTGGCAGTGGGGTTATGGTATGGGCAGGCGTATGTTATGGACAACGAACACGGGTGCATTTTATTGATGGCATTTTGAATGCACAGAGATACCGTGACGAGATCCTGAGGCGCATTGTTGTGCCATTCATCCACGACCATCACCTCATGTTGCAGCATGATAATGCACGGCCCCAAGGATCTGTACACAATTCCTGGAAGCTGAGAATATCCCAGTTCTTGCATGGCCAGCATACTCACTGGACATGTCACCCATTGAGCATGTTTGGGATCCTCTGGATCGGCATATACGACAGCGTGTTCCAGTTCCTGCCAATATCCAGCAACTTCACACAGCCATTGAACAGGAGTGGACCAACATACCACAGGCCACAATCAACAACCTGATCAACTCTATGTGAAGGAGATCTGTTGCACTGCATGAGGCAAATGGTGGTCACACCAGATACTGACTGCTTTTCAGACCCCCTCGGACCCCCCCAATACAGTAAAACTGCACATTTTAGAGTGGCTTTTTATTGTGGTCAGCCTAAGGCACACCTGTGCAATAATCATGCTGTCTAATCAGCATCTTGATATGCCACACCTGTGCGGTGGATGGATTATCTTGGCAAAGGAGAAGTGCTCACTAACACAGATTTAGACAGATTTGTGAACGATATTTGAGAGAAACAGGCCTGTTGTGTACAGAAGAAAAAGTCTTAAATCTTTGAATTCAGCTCATGAAAAATGGGGGCAAAAACGAAAGTGTTGCATTTGTAATTTTGGTCAGTGTATATTTCTAAACATACCATATGCTCAGTTCTAGACTTCCATGTTGAGTATAGGCCCAAAACACTAAAAATGTCAACTGAGTTACCTGTCAACTGTGTCACCCAGTAAAGGTAACATGGTGGACAGTAGCAAACACACATGGTATTTTATGCACATATTCCTACAGATCACCTTTATTTATAAAGCACTTTATACAATATACATTGTTTCAGACCAGCTATGTAGGGTGATGTCTGGGTCTTTGGGAAACAGGAAAACTTTTTTTCCTCACATTGTCAAATTCTAAATGTCCCCCTAATTATAGAATTACCCATTTAGTGTGGTGTGTCACCCTGCCTTGCATACAGATACAGACTATTTCAACAAAGTAAACCTTTATTTGTGTGAAAAATATTCATGTCAGTTCTGTTTCAGCTCTGTTTGATGAATGTTTGATTCTTCTGTATGTTTGTAATGCATTATTTTTTATGGTCTAATGGGCTCTAAATCAATCCTTAAGCAGATAAAACTGCTTGAAACCTGCAGGTTCAGTCTAACTGTATTGAATCCCTGCAGTGTTCATGTGTTAGCATGATGAACATTTGTGATTAGGGAGGAAATCCCGGGTAGTTTCGGTCAGTTCCAAGACACCAGTTCAAACTGGGTGCAACTGGCGAGTTAAACCTAATAAGGGGAAAAAAAAATAAAATAGTGTGTCGTGTCACCCTGCCTTGCGTGGTTGGCTGCTTGGAAGGCAGTATGTGAGCTCATTGGCCCACTGGGGCTAGGATGAGGTCACCTCTCTGAGGAACACAAACACACACACATACACACGCGCGCGCTCTTACACAATCACACATTCATTGGAGTGACAGTATGGTCTATTACAGCAGGAGCCGTTCTGTAAACACATCACGCTCTGTAATATTGCGGAATCAAACATATGCAACCTGCTCCAAACCATTTGTTTGAGTCAAACACACACTTTGTGTCCGCATCTGCCAGGATAATCTGACGGTTTCTGTTCCTCTGACACTCTGTTCCAGGAACTTACCCCCAGCCATAACCACCCCCTGAAACAAAACGCACACTTTCCACCTCCTGTATCATGCCCAGGTGGCGCACTTTCAGGCAATGATGTCATGGTCAATGTGTCAGGCTTTCCGCTGACTTTCCATGCCCAGCATCACCACAGCTACAAAGACACAACACATACACGTGCATCCATACATGTCGGTATAACCTCTTTCATAATCGCAGCAGCAAGTCTGTGCATGTCAGTATGAACTCACACTGTCCATAACACTTCATTGCACACGGATATGAGGACCAAGAAACCTAGTGAGCTGCCCTTTTGTCTACTACCAATATGGTTATTTTATTCAATTTGCTATTGGCAGAATAGTCCAACTGTAATACTACTTTTTTTTTTTTAATAAAATGATGCTTATGACTGATATGCAAGAATATTTGTTGATATACTATCATTCAAATATTTGGGTTCAGTAAGAAATTAATGCCTTTATTCAGTAAGGATGCATTAAATTGATCAAAAGTGACAGTAAAGGCATTTAAAATTGTACAAAAAAAAGTCTCTTTCAAAAAAAAAAAAACTATTAAGCAAAAAATATTAAGCAGCCCATCTGTTTCCAGCATTAATAATAATATGAATAATATTTTTTATTTATTTGAGCATTAAATCAGCATATTAGAATGATTTCTAAAGGGTCAAATTTTACAAAAAAGACAAAAAAAAAAACTATTAAGCAAAAAATATTAAGCAGCCCACCTGTTTTCAACATTGATAATAATAAGATTTTTATTTATTTATTTATTTTTTTTTTTGAGCATTAAATCAGCATATTATAATGATTTCTGAAGGTTACAATTACATTTTAAAATATATTACAGTAGGAAACAGTTCTTTTAAATTGTAATTATATTTCAAAATATTTTTTTTGCAATAAATGCAGACTTCTTTTTTTAGTGTTAAAAAACATTTAAAAAGTCATACCTGATTATGTTAAACGTTCACTAGACGATTTCATATTTCTTTTGTCTTTTTCCTTTTTTTTTTTTTTTTTTTTTTTTATAACTTTTTCCTGTCTTTTTCATAGTCATCACATCTTTTAAAGTTTTAGTAATGTTAATGTAAACTTTTTTTTTTTATTTAGTTTATATTTGTAGCAATAACCAACAATACACTGTATGGGTGAAAATTATTGATTTTTCTTTTATGCCAAAAATCATTAGAATATTAAGTAAAGATCATGTTCCGTAAAGATATTTTGTATCCAAGAAACCTAGTGAGCTATCCTTTTGTCTACTACCAGTATGGTTATTTAATTTAACTTGCTATTGGCAGAATAGTCTAACTGTAATACTATTTTATTTTTAATAAAGTGATGCTTATGCTTGATACGCAAAAATATTTGTCGATGTGCTACCTCAGATGTTTGGGTCCGTAAGAAATTAATGCCTTTATTCAGTAAGGAAGTAAGCATTATATTGATCAAAAGTGACAGTAAAGATGTCAAAAAATGTCTCTTTTGAAAAAAAATTAAGGTTCTTTGATTAAAAAAAAAAAAAAAACCACAAAAAAACAACGTATTATGGTTTCCATAAAAAAATTAACCAGCCCAACTGTTTTCAACATTGATTTTTTTGAGCATTAAATCAGAATATTAGATTGATTTCTGAAAGATCATGTGACACTGAAGACTGGAGTAATGATGCTCAAAATTCAGCTTTCCATCACAGGAATAAATTACATTTTAAATATATATTACAGTAGGAAACAGTTATTTGAAACTGTAATTACATTTCAGAATATTGCTGTTTTACTGTATTTTTATCAATGAATGCAGACTTTTGTTAGTGTTAAAAAACATTTATGTAAAGTCATACATGATGATGTGAAATGTTCAATACACCATTTCATATTTCTTCGTCTTTTTAATTTTTTCCCCTACTTTTTTCCCCTCTTTTTTTCATAGTCAACACGTCTTTTTAAATTTTAATAATGTTAATTTAAACTTGTTTTTATTTAGTTGTATTAGAATTATTACTTTTTATTTTGCAGAACAAGTGGTGCTTTATTTCTGTAGTTTATCCAGAGAAATATGTGACCTTGGTCCACAAAACCAGTCATAAGTAGCACGGGTATATTTGTAGCAATAACCAACAATACACTGTATTGATTTTTCTTTTATGCCAAAAATCATAAGAATATTAAGTAAAGATCATGTTCCATGAAGTTATTTTGTAAATTTCCTACCGTAAATATATCAAAACTTAATTTTTGGTTAATATGCATTGCTAAGAAATTCATTTGTACAACTTTTAAATGCATTTTCTTAATGTTTAGATTTTTTTAGTTTTCAGATGATGTATAAATCTCACTTTCAAAAGACTGACCCTTATGACTGGTTTTGTGGTCCAGGGTCACATATGGGAAACGTAGTAATAAATATATACATTAATATATAGTGTATATATTTGTTGCACAAGCTCATTGCTTTGTTAACCAGCTAATTGAGTATTTTTTTTTTTTCTGTAAGCTTGATCTCGTTTCTTCATGTGACTCGATTATGACCAATTTCAATTTGCTTCTCCCATTATTCTGAATGACGTGCTTTAAATTCCGAACTGAAAGAAAATTTATATTGTGTTTTGCATATTAAAACTGACGGAGAGAAGAACTAGGAAATGAGGGTCAGCTTTAAACTCAAGCCTCCCATATGAGAAACAGATGCAAACAAGTTAAAAAAAAAAAAAAAAAAAATCTTATGTTGCCCTTTGATAAATTAAACCGTTTCCCACCCTGAGGACCTCCTCATGTGTTCGATAATTGTTTTCTTCATTGTTGTTTTGAAATCACGGACATGGCTGATAAGACTAAGAGGAAATGTGCTGCTCCCCCATGATGCATTTGGCTCAACTTTTCAGTCGTTGGATGGATTCCAGCTCCAGTTTGTCTAATCGCTAAGTGTGAGAGAGTACAGGGCTGCAGGGACTCTGGCTAAGATGAATTGCTTGCGTTTGGAGGTTACAGATCTCCGTCAGTCAGCTAGCAAGCTCCCCAACAGGGTGATTAATCGCTGTCAGGTGGAGTCCAACAAGTCATTACGCATCCTGTGCAGTCACTAGTGTCAGGCCGTCAGCACTTGATGTGGGTGATTACGACTTGAGACACTCATCTGGAGTTTCGCAAGAAGATTGTGGATCTAGGATTAGTTATAAACACAGATCTTTGTGAATAATAAAAATCAAGCATTTTGTTTATTATTCATACACTACCATTCAAAAGTTTGGAGTGGGAAAGATTTTTCAGTGTTTTCAGTCTCTTGTGATCACCAAGGCTGCAGTGATTTGATCAAAAACACAGTAAAAACAGAAATATTGTAAAATTTTATTACAATTTTAAATTACTGTTGTATATTTTAATATATTTTTAAATGTAATTTTTTCCTGTGATGCAAAGCAGAATTTTCAAAAATTGTTGTGTTGAAAACAGTTGTGCTGCTTAATATTTTGTGGAAACTGTGATAAATGTTTGTTTTTTCTTCAGGATTCTTTGATGAATATAAAGTTCAAAAGAACTTGTTTTTTAAAATAGAAATAATTTGTAAAAAATCTAAACAATTTCTTCTATAAAATGCATATCTCTAAAGAAAATCTGATTGGTGCTTACTTGTTTTTTTCATTGGTTGCTGTGAGGTTGCTAGACGGTTGCAACAGTTTCGTTTTTTTTTTTTTTTTTACTTATTTAATCTTTGCCAAGTGAAAGAATTTGGTTCAAAAAAGTTCAGAAGTTTGGTTTGGAAAGGTTTTTATTAGGGTTTTCATTCAATCTCTTATGATCACCAAGGCTGCAGTGATTTGGTCGAAAACACTGTAAAAACAAACATTGTAAAATTTTATTACAATTTTAAATTACCATTTTATTTTTTTATATTTTTTAAAATGTAATTTATTCCTGTGATACAAAGCTGACTTTTCAGCAAATGATCAGCAAAAGCATAATCTGACAACTACAGGTCACTGTGGCATCTGCAGAGGAGCTAAGCCCAACTTAAAAAAAAAGCCTAGAATAGAATATTACGAAATATAATGAATTTTAGATATTTGATAAAAAGGAGAACTCATAATGGGGGCATGTTTTGCAATGCATTTTAGATATCTGGTGCAATTTTGAGGCTGATTTTGTCTTGATATTTTAAAGCTTTGTTGTTTATGTTTGAAGCATTCTTGTTTTGTTGTGTTATTGCAGACGCTACGCCACATGACGTAGCTCAGCGTGGAAGTGTTGAGTGTTACCCTTTGACACTGAAATTAGATGAGTTTTACAGTTATCCCGCTACTTTTTTAATGTTCTGATTAGGGTTTGGGAAGGGTGGGCTTGTTACATTTTATGTGGGTAGCAGGTGTACTGCGTTTCTGCCAGTTTTGTTTGCCACGCTGTGAAATTGCCAGGAGAGCGCAGAGCGCTGGACTGTGGCCATATTTCGGTAGAAGAACACCCCCCTCCATGTCACAGCATCTTTAAAGCTTGAGGGTAAGATGTTCACAGTTAATGAACGAACAGATGAGATGAGACTGGGATCTTGTTCAAATTCAGCTAGAGGAAGGATGTGTGGATTGGTTCAGTGCTGTCATCTCATGCCGCTGTTCGAGTATCGCTCAGTTTGTAAAGATATTGTTAAACAGTTGGGCGCCATTGCTGGAAGTCTTACAAGCATCATAATGAAAGGAGCCGATAAACAAGTAGTTAATAATAGTGATAAAAATAATGAGTATTATAATTATGATTAGTGTTATTTTCATTATATTATTATGCTAGCTGTTTTATCCTATGGTCAAAACACATTTATCCCTCAAGCTTCATGAATATAATAGATTTTAAATCAGATATGTTGTTTCAGATGATTATTTTTGAATTATGATTAGTCTGTATGATTTCATAAACATCTTCTAAAAAAAAAAAAAAAATTGTATTATATTATTATGCTAGCTGTTTTATTCAGTGGTCAAAACACAAATTTATTCCACAAGCTTCATAAATATGGTCGGTTTTATAACAAGTATGTTGTTTTAGATTATTAATTTTTAATTAAGATGAGTCTGTATGATTTAACAAACATTTTCTGGATAATAATAATAATAATAATAATAAATATAATAATTATAATTAGTATTATTTTTATTATATTATCATGCTAGCTGTTTTATCCAGTGGTCAAAACACAAATTTATCCCACAAGCTTCATAAATATGGTAGATTTTACAGTATATTGTTACAGATGATTCATTATTAATAATGATTAGTCTGTATAATTTAATAAACATTTTCTGGAAACTAGTAATAAATTATGATAATGCTAGCTATTATCAGTTAAACATTTAGTGGATATAATAATGTCTTCTTCTTCTTCTTATAATTATTTTCCAAAAAAAATGTTTTAAAAAATATTAAATCGTACCTGGCGGCTTACCATAATTAAAAATCAGTCATCTAAAACAATGTTTATTATAAAAACCCATCATTCATGAGGCTTGGGGGCTAAATGTATGTTTTAATAATTCTAATCATTAATCTTATCATTATCTTAATCCACTAAATCAGAAAAAATAAAGGTAAAACAGCTCACATAACAATCATAATTATTATAATACTATAACAATATAACAATAATAATTATAATAATTTATTATTAGTAGTAGTAGTAGTAAGAGCAGTAGTAGTAGTAGTAATACTAGTATTATATCCACTGAATGTTTATCAGATAACACAGCTAGGATGATAATAGTTTTAATTATCGAACAGATAGTCCTGGATGTTGGTTTAAAACAATGTTTCCAGTTTTCTCACGGCACTATGATTAGAGATGTGAAATATAGAAACGCTAATCTTAATAATGTCTCTTTCGGTTGATTTTAATCTTTTTAACCTTTGTGGAAAACATCTCATGTCTGAGCTGCTCTACCACTGCAGAAGAATTCTTTCATATGAAACTGGAGCTTTGATCAGTGGTTAAGCTGAGACGTTTGGATGTAGATCTGTATCTGTGTGTAACTTTGCAGGGGAAGTTTTATCTGCTCATAGAGGAGCTGAGTCAACTCTTCAGAGCTTTGGTTCCCATCCAGCTGTGGTACAAGTACATCATGGGTGAAGATCCATCCAGCAGCTACTTCCTGGGGGCAACACTGATAATCATCTACAGCCTTTGTAAGGTAGTCTATCTGATTTATCTTTTCCATTAATAATCATGTTTTTGAAAAGTAATTAATTTCCCCCCCACACCTTTTCAAAAAGGGTCTTTATGAGCATGAGATAAATTTCATGTGGCGTTGCACTTCAGAGCCTTTCAAAATTTTTTTCAGGGCTCATTATTCAGGTAATCTTCTCGGTTTTGTGTGCGTGGGGCATTAAATTATTTATTTTGTTTTCTTCCAGTCATTTGATTTGTGTGGAAGAATATCTGGCATTCGGAAAGCATTTGTCATTCTCTGTAGCTCACAGGTGAGTGCTGTGTTCTCCTAGCCATTATTAATGTATGTGACACACATATAGGTCAGATTTTTGAAGTTGAGATTTATACATAATACATTTATACATATACATACATAGGATAAGACGATATTTGGCCAAGATACAACTATTTGAAAATCTGGAATCTGAGGGTGCAGAAAAATCTAAATATTGAGAAAATTGCCTTTTAAAGTTGTTCAGATGAAGTTCTTAGCAATACATATTACTAATCAAAAATTAAGTTTTGATATATTTACAGTAGGAAATTTATAAAATATCTTCATGGAACATGATCTTTACTTAATATCCTAATAATTTTTGGCATAAAAGAAGATTTGATTATTTTGACCCATACAATGTATTGTTGGTTATTGCTACAAACATACCAGTGCAACTTATGACTGGTTTTGTGGTCTAAGGTCAGATATATACTGTATATTAGAGGTTGAGCATTTTCAGGGCTGATGCTGATACCGATTATTACAGATCAAGTAGACCATTCAGATCAAGATTACATTCATCAAAGAATCCTGAAAAAAATCTACAAAAGTGTTAAGCAGCAAAATCAGTTTTAAACATCAATAATAGTAATAAAGCAGCAAATCAACATATTACAATGATTTCTGAAGAATCATGTGACACTGAAAACAGAAGTCATGTCATTGAAAATTCAGCTTTGCATCACAGGAATAAATTACATTTTAAAATATATTCAAATAGAAAACAGTTGTTTTAAATGGTAATACTATTTCACAATTTTACTGTTTTTACTGTATTTTTGAGCAAATAAATGCATCCTTTATGATACATGCATGTGTTTCACAGAGTTACGGTACGAGAGCCAGTGCTCAGCAGTGCAGTGAGGCCGGGGATGTATGCGCAATCTGCCAGGCTGAGTTTAGAGAGCCAGTCGCACTGCTCTGTCAGGTAAAAGACTTTTAATCTTAAAATAAAACAGGATGTGATTCAGCACATCAGACCACAGTGACCCAGATTTTAATGATGACAGTTGTCATTTAGCTGATGCTTTTATTTGATTCCGCTAGTAGTAGAATGGCATTCAAAACTATTAAAAACACTCACAGCTTCATGAGCTTCATCCTTTGATGCTGTTTAAACAGTATTGACGTCGTTCCCATGTGTAAATGTGTTTTGATGTGTTGTCTTTCTGCAGCATGTGTTCTGTGAAGAGTGTTTATGCCTGTGGTTTGACCGTGAGAGAACGTGTCCGTTGTGTCGGTCATCGGTGGTCGAAACTCCGCGCAACTGGAAGGATGGCACAACGTCAGCACACTTTCAAATCTACTGATTGGAGATCCAGCTGAATAATGAAGGTTTTCAAGTCCACTTGAATCAGATAAAACGTGTACCATGCGTACAAGTTCCTGTTTGTACTGTTGTTGTATAATGGGAGGTGTGACAATACGTTACGTCGTTGAATGTCATGTACTATTGCAGAGATAAGTGTTTTTGTCTTCTTATACATGCTTTTCAACATGTAAAACTTAGGTTTTTAATATTATTATCATTAAGCATGATAATCAACTGTTTTGCAACACTTTTTTTGTTATTTAAGTTTAAACTGAAATAAATAGTTAAAAAAAAAAAAAGAAAATTTGCTGAGAATACTGAATTTCAAGCCATACAGGATGTAGATGTGATTGTTTCTTGATTAGAGCAGATTTGGAGAAATCTAGCATTACATCAGTTGCTCACCAGTGGATCCTTTGCAGTGAATGGGTGCCGTCAGAATGAGAGTCCATACAGCTGATAAAAACATCACAATAATCCACAAGTAATCCACACCACTCCAGTCTTATCAGTTAACATCTTGTGAAGTGAAAAGCTACATATTTGTAAGAAACAAATGTCTTGATGGAATTTTTGCTTTAATCCATAATATTGCTTTCTTCAGTGAAAAAGTTGCCCCATCTGAATCAGGAGAGAAATATACACAGATCAAGTACCATTTACAAACAAAAATGACTTGGATTACTGAATTATTGTGATGTTTTTATCAGCTGTTTGGAGTCTCATTCTGACGGCACCCTTTCACTGCAGAGGATCCATTGGTGAGCAAGTGATGTACTGCTAAATATCTCCAAATTTGTTCTGATGAAGAAATAAACTCATGTACATCTTGACTGGCCTGAGGGTAAGTTAATTTTCAGCAAATTTTCATTTTTGGGTCGACTATTCCTTTAATCTGACATAAAAAGACGTAACCAGATGAGACAAGCCTTGCAGCAAATTTACTATGGGTAAGCCCAGTTAACTGTGGTAAAATCACTATAATCGTCTCATTGGTTTATCGCTTTTATAATATCATGCCATTACATTATGTTCTGATAACAGAGATAAGGCTTTTGTCTTCTTATACATGCTTTTTAACATGTAAAATTTAGGTTTTTAATATTATTATCATTAAACATGATAATCAACTGTTTTGTAACACTTTTTTGTTATTTAGAATATTAAAACTAAAGAAATAGTTCACCTAATAATGAAAATTGGCTGAAAATACTCCACTTCAGGCCATACAGAATGTAGAAGTTTGTTTTTTCATTAAAACATATTCAGTCAATGTAGCATTACATCACTTGCTCGCCAATTGATTCTCTGCAGTGAATGGGTGCCGTCAGAATGAGAGTCCAAACAGCTGATAAAAACAGCACAATAATCCACAAGTAATCAACACCACTCCAGTCTTATCAGTTAACATCTTGCGAAGTGAAAAGCTGCATATTTGTAAGAAACAAACGTCCTAATGATGGAATTTTTGCATTAATACAAGTCCTCTATCTATAATATTGCTTTCTCCAGTGAAAAAGTTGTCCCATCTGAATCAGGAGAGAAATGTACACAGATCAAGCACCACTTAAGCAAAAATTACTTGGATTGCTGAATTATAGTGATGGTTTTTATCAGCTGTTTGGAGTCTCATTCTGACGGCACCCATTCACTGCAGAGGATCCATTGGTGAGCAAGTGATGTAATGCTAAATTTCTCCAAATCTGTTCTGATGAAGAAACAAACTCATTTAGATCTTGGATAGCCTCGGGGTGAGTGCATTTTTAGCAAATTTTCATTTTTGGGTAACCTATTCCTTTAATCTGATGTAAAAAGACGTAACCAGATGAGACAAGCTTTACGGCAAATTTGCTATGGGTAAGCTCAGTTAATCACCATAATTGTCTCATTGGTTTATTGCTTTTATAAAATCATGACAACAGTAATATGTTTAAAACACTGATGCTGAATAAACAATTACATTAATAATACAAAATAAGTAGTTTTTTAATCCCATTTGTTTCATAATGACATTTAAAAGACTTCTCTGTGTATATATTTAAAGCCTTTTTATTTTCATAAATGACAAAATTCACAATATCAAAATAGCAGAGGTAAAACATGTTTAAAACACGTGGTAGTAACGTAAACTATAAAAGATTGTAGCTTATGTAAACATCAGTAGCATGCCCTTTGATTCACATTTCGCATGAGATCTCATTCATGTCACATTTCTATATTAACACTGACACAAACAATCAAGCCAGAAGCCCTTTATAAAAAGTCTAAAAAAAGATTTGTCTTCATTTGTGTAAACATCAAGTTCAAATACACTTAAAATTATTCTACAGTATAAATATGCTTTCCATTGAGAAGAGTACAGTGTAAAAAGGAAAAAAGTCATAAATATCTCATAAAAACAAGGAACAAAATCACAGCTCAAGATATTGAATGGCATAGTCACTTACAGTAGCTTATAACTAAATGTTACAGTGCATTATGCAGAGGAGAGGTTTTGGTAGCAGTGTTTTTGGTAGCTCTCCTCTGAAGATTGACCTTGATTGATCGTGTTTGAATCATTTACAGCTTTTGCATATCCAAAGCACCCTCAGCACAAACTCAACTGTAAGCTCATCCAAGTTGACGCAAGGCTCCTATTGCCACGGTGGTAGAAAAATTTCCTTGCAAACGCCAAGGGACAATGACATCAGCCTTTTATTTTGAAAGGTTCCCCAGGAGACTCACTGACTGCTGGGTTTGACTGCACTGACCTTAAGACTTCTAAGCAAACAAACGTGTACCGAATGACGTCGGCTCGCGGTGCTTCGGTAATCGAGTAGACTTCGGGATGAAGCATTGGTTGTTATGAAAAGTGATCGGCACGCTTGTAATGTACAGCACGGATGCGTCTGGTGTTTGCGTGTTTCCATTACAACACTACTGCAAATGTTGTGTGATATACATGGATGAGAAAACATTGACCCACTGTTTGCATGGCAAGTTTCTACAGGGTGCAGACGTGACCGGCACCTTCTCCTCTCATCATGGATCATCCCAGGAGAGTCTGAAGATTCATCTAGTGGAGGGAATAATGGGAATTAGGCTGAGTAATGTACCAAATGGGCAAAAAGTAAATTGCATTCATTAATTTATTAAATATAAATCTTTAATATAACTTTTATATTCATATTTTATTTTAACAATATATATTATAAGAAAGTATTTATATTTTATTTATTATCGTTTTATTTAATATGTTAAATGACAGAAAGTATTGTTTTAAAGAAAAGATATAATTCTAAACAAAAATAAATTAATTAAAACAATTGAAGTCCACAGAAGTTGTTTTTCTTTTTATTGATTTTTTTTATTTTCTTTTTATTTATTTTATTCTTCTGTGGACTTTTGATGTAATAAGTTTTGACTTTTAATAAGCTGGTGCCTAGATAGCATTTTTATTTAGAAGTTTTGGGTTTTAAAGCCATAATAATAATAATAAACTTTTTATTATTGCAAAGTTGAATTTTAATTAAAGCTTAGGCAAACTTCTAACTTCCAGAACCTTCTTTTTAACATGTTATTTTAAATAAATAATTGATAATTTATGAAGGATTGAGCAATTTTTACTTTCTACAGTATTTTGCATGTACCATGCATGCATGTGCCAATGATCAAACTTTCCAATATATATATATATTTGGAGGCACTTCTTGTTTTATTTATTTGAAAATGTAAATTATGTTAATTAATTTACTCAATATAAATATTTAATTATATATATTGTTAATATTTTTATTTAGTAATATATATTTTATTCTGACAATACATATTATAAGAAAACAATTAGATTTTTTATTTAATATGTTAAATAAAATATTGTTAAATAAAGAAAATATATAATTATAAACAAAAAAATAATTAAAATAAAAATAAGTTAATTTAAGTCTACAGAAGGTGTTTTTTTTATATTAATTTTTAATTGTATTTTTATTTATTTTATTCTTCTCTGAACTTTTGATGTAATAAACACACACAGTACAATTGTGTAGACTTAGTAAGCTGGTGCCCAGATAGCATTTTTATTTAGAAGTTTTGGGCTTTAAAACCATAATAATAATAATAATAATAAAAAGACTTTTAATTATCGCAAAGTTGCATTTTAATTAAAGCTCAGGCAAACTTTTAACTTCCAGTACCTTCCATTTAACATGTCATTTTTAATAAATAATTGATGATTTATAAAGCATTGAGCAATTTCGTTCTACAATTTTACTTTCTACAGTATTTTGCATGTACCATGCATACATGTACCAATGATCAAACTTTCCAAAATATCCAAAAAAAAAAGCAGCTTTAGAGGCTATTTTTTTATTTATTTGAATTTGCATGGATTTACTTCTGTCATAAGCCTTTAAAGTTACATTAAAGCAATCAATCATGCATCAATAATATTTTGCACATTTTTGAAAATTAAATATTTTTAATTTTTTTGTTTAGCATATTCAACTGTAGTACCTCTTTACATGTGATTTGATAGCTTACAAAGTACACACTGTTATTGCTATTAATACATTTAATCAATGTCGTTCCAAGATAACGTGTTACGTAGAATGAAAGCATTTCTGCACATATGTCAATGTAAAAGTCCCATTACCTCCTGTTCTTAAGGTCATTCTTACCTGTTGCTGCTGTTGCTGTAGATCAGCAGAGCCTCGTCTCACCTACAGGTGTCGCTTTTTGACTAAAAACACCAGAAGCGTTACTTGAATGACTGTGCACACTAAGTGGAAGCTTTTGATGATGTTTTCCCCGCCGCTTCGCCGTCCGCCGTCGGAGCTTTTGTCGTTTGCAGCCCATCTCTTCTCCAGCTGGTCTCCGATCCAGCGCAGTCGGTGCGCAAACGGCAGCGGAGCGCATCCGTGCGCACACACGGAATCTCCGAGCGCGCCTAAAGTCTGCTCCACCGGCAGACAGCACATCCTCTCCTCTCGCCTTCTCTTCCCCTTTGCAATCTTTGTTTAGACGTGGAGAATGGTGTTTTGTTCGGCTGTCGATGGGACAGTGTGTGTTTGTTTCTGTCGGCGCTATGATTTATTAAAGTGTCACATGGTTTAGGGTTTACATCACCATCTCCCCAAAGACAGCGGTAATGGTTAACTCTTCACTGTCCTGTTCTCTCGCATCACACGCTTTGTCTTTCCTGCAACAAGGGGGTGGGCGCACAATTTACAAGATATTCCTGAAAGGAGCTGCGTCTGTTATGTGCTGTGTTGGCTGTGCTCATTCAGATGGAAGCAGATACTCTAGTGAGGAGATTTTGAAACATTTGTAAACATTAAACACACTGGCTGCGTCTCAAACCCTACTGAGCTGCCTACCTAGGCAGCATTTATGGTGCACATTATAGAATCATTTTAGAATACAATGAAATAGAAGAATTGTAAATGTGTAGTAAAATAGAGTGTTTTTATGCAGTTTCTGAATATTTTTGTCATGCATTTTTGTAGGCTACATTTAATCATTTTTTGTATTTTTCTTGTGAATTTTTAGACAAAAGCACATAGAACACAACAGAAAAGTGCATAAATGCTAATTTTATTCTGTTCTATTCTTTTCTATTCAAGGGTCTAAAAAGGGTTATCATGTGTGTGTATATATATATACAAACATATAAACACACTGCCGTTAATTTTTTGGGGAGCAGTAAGATTTGTAATGCTTTTTTTTTTCTTGTATGTTCAGCAAGACTGCATTTACAGGAAAAAAAAAAAAAAAACAGTAATATTGTGAAATATTACTACAGTTTAAAATAATGGTTTTCTGTTTTAATATACTTTAAAATGTAATTTATTCCTGTGATCAAAACCAATTTTTCATCAGCCATTACTCCAGTCTTCAGTGTCTCATAATCCTTCAAAAGTTATTCTATTCTATTCTATTCTATTCTATTCTATTCTATTCTATTCTAAAGGGTTCTTTCAAAGTTTCAACATGTTTGGAGCAGTAAGATTTTTAATGTTTTTTTATTTATTTTTTTTTTTGTAAAGAAGTCTCTTATGCTTACCAAGACCACACTTATTTGATCAAAATAAACAAATAAAATAAAACAGTAATATTGTGAAATATTATTACAATTTAAAATAATAGTTTTCTATTTTAATATATTTTAAAATATAATTTATTTTCTGTAATCAAAACTGATTTTTTTTTAATCAGCCATTACTAGTGCTCAGTGTTTTATGATCCTTCAGAAATATTTCTAATATGATGGTTTTGCTAGCCTGTAAATCACAATTTTAAAAATTGTAAAAATCTATTCCAAAAATGTGTATTTAAATAAATATGAAGATAAAATCTATTTAAATAGATATAAAGATAGCTCTATATTTAAATTCATTTTTTAAATTACAATTCATATCGTTTACCTGCTAGAACTTCAATAATATTGCTTTTATTTATTTATTTGTTTTAGTTAGTTAGTAATTGTGTTGAAATTTGACATGCTAGAACTTAAACAACACTGCATTTATTTATTGATTGATTTTATTTTACCTGCTAGAACTTCAACATTGCATTTATTTCATTTATTGTGATTTTATTTTACCTCCTAGAAATTTAACATTGCATTTATTTATTTATTGATTGATTTATTTATTTATTGTGATTTTATTTTAACTGCTAGAACGTCAACATTTAATTAATTACTTTATTTAGCAATTGTGCTCAAATTTTACCGTATGTCAATTTTGTTTGCACAAATATTAAATATAGGTCAGCTATTTGGGATTTTAAATCCAACATCCAATTTCATTCTTTCAGTGACGTGAATGCTGTTTGTCAATAATTAGGGTATAATAAAAAATGTACACTATTTTGCATATCTAATAATGCTGACCAATAGTGATAAACACACATTTTGTAAGCAAATAGAAGAAACAGGAGAGGCTTCTCCAAAATAATAAAATGTTATTGTTTTAGTTTTGAAGCCTTTGTCTGAGAACCTCAGTAATTAGTGATGTAATATACGAATGCAGAATAGAATAGAATAGAATACAATACAACAGAACACGTATTCCGTTTATATACACGTTTTGATATATTCAGTCTCACACATTTCTATACATTTAATAAATGTTTGTCGTATACACCCGGAGTTTTATGTATTACAGGCGCGTGCAGCTGATTTTGCTGGTGCTGCTCGAAATGCTGTCTATGTAGACAGCTCACCAGTCTCTTAAACGGAGCCTTTGTTTTGTGTTGTGAATAATTCTTCGTTCGGGTGGGTGAGGAATATGCGCCATGCGGAACAATTCCGCTTGAACGCGATGTTCCAGCCGAGGCCATTTCGCAGTCGGACCGCTGTTTGTTTTGATGGCAACAGCGGGATTCCACAAGACTTGCGAATGAATTTATCATTTATGAAATATGAACGAAAACGAAACGTGATTAAATGGGGACGGAAGAGGACGAGCTTTCGGCCTTTCGAGAGCAATGGAAACAGGAGTTAAAGACAAATACCAAGACATCAAGTAAAGACAAAGAGGGATATTTTGGGCATCCCAGTAAAGACAGCTCATCTCTTCACCAAAGCACAAGCTTTTGGGAAAAACAGAGCAGTGCGTCACAGCAAAGTCAGCCCACACCAAAAGACCAGCCGCAGTACGTGTCGATCGCCGAGGGTTTGCTGGACGGGAGAAGCAGTCCACTGCTGCACAGAATCGAGCAGGAGCGAACGCGCAGGAAGCGCGCTCCCGAGAGCGAGGCGCTCAACACAGACGCGCCCCCGAAAAAAGTCAACAAGTGCCAGAAGCTGCTCGAGCAGTTCCTTCAGGACCTGGTAACGCTTTTGTTATGTAGCTCATTCATGATATTGACTGTGTTTTGTCTTACTAATAAATCCAGATATGATATGTTTAGAATGAGGTGAATGACATCCCATTCTTTGATGTGGAGTTGCCCTATGAACTGGCTCTCAAGATTTTCCACTTCCTGGGCAGAACGGATCTAGGACGATGTGCCCAGGTAAAAATGAATGCCTATTATTCTATTCTATTCCTAGGGCTGTCAAACAATTAATTGTATCCAAAATAAGTTTATGTTTGCATAATCATAATCATTTTTTTTTTTTTTTTATTGAAAATCTAAAAGTTGATGTATGGGTTGTTACGATAGGACAATATTTGGCTGACTATTTGAAAATCTGGAATCTGAGGGTGCAAAAAACCTAAATATTGAGAAAATCACCTTGAAGTTGTTCAAGTTAAGTTCTTAGCAATGCATATTACTAAGTTTTGATATATTTACGGTAGGAAATTTACAAAATATCTTCATGGAATGTGATCTTTACTTAATATCCTAATGATTTTTTGGCAGAAAAGAAAAATCAATAATTTTGACCTATACAGTGTATTTTTGGCTATTGCTAGAAATATACGCATGCTACTTACGTTAAGTTCTACGTTTTGTGGTCTAGGGTCACATAAATATACACACATATATGTATTTATTAAGAAAAAATGTTAGATTTATATGTAAAATATTTATATCTATATATATAATCTTAATGATGTGCATATAATTAATAAGTAATAATAAGTACACTACCGTTCAAAAGTTTGGGGTCAGTAAGACTTGTAATAGTCTTTAAAGAAGTCTCTTATGCTCATCAAGGCTGCATTTATTTGATTAAAAATATAGAAAAAAACAGTAATATTGCAAAATGTTTTTACAATATAAAATAATGTTTTTTATTTTAACATACTTTAAAATAGAATTTATTCCTGTGATGAAAAGCTGAATTTTTATCAGCTGTTACTCCAGTCTTAAGTGTCACATGATCCTTCAGAAATCATTCTAATATGTGGATTTATTATTAGAATGATCAATGTTGGATAATATCAACAGTTGTGCTGCCAAATATTTTTTGGAACCTGTGATTTTTTTTTTTTTTTTTTCAGGATTCTTTCATGAATAACAAGTTTAAAAAGTACAGTGTTTATTCAAAATATAAATATTTTATAACAATGTAAATTATTTATTATTAACTTTTAATAAACTTTTAATTATTAACTTAATACATCCTTGGTGAATAAAAGTATTAATTTCTTAAAAAAAAAAAAAGAATATATATATATATATATATTAGGGCTGTCAACGATTAATCGCGATTAATCACATACAAAATAAAAGTTTAAGTTTGCCTAATATATGTGTGTGTACTGTGTGCAATTATTATGTATATATAAATACACACAAATTGATGTGTATATATATGAGAAATATGTTAATAATATACAAAATAATTGTATTTATATATAATATAAATTATATAAAAATTATAATAAATATATATGCTTGAAAATATTTCTTAAATATATACATGAATTTGTTTGTATTTATATATACATAGTAGTTTTACACAGTACACACACATATATTAGGGAAACTCAAACTTTTATTTTGTATGCGATTAATCACGATTAATCGTTGACAGCCCTAATATATATATATATATATATATATATATATATATATATGTGTGTGTGTGTATTTATGTAAACATGAACTTTCATTTTGGATGTGATTAATAGTTTGACAGCCCTTCTGTTCTGTATGGTTCCCAAGGGCTTTGGAAAATGAGTATTAAAATAGTGATTTCCATATGTGTAGGCCTATATATTAAATGCAAAATGTTTATAAATAAAATATATTATATGTAACCTTTCGCTAGCTGTCTGATAATCTCTAAAAATGGCATTGTATGCTATACAGTGCTATTTTATTCTAGACTGCTGACATAAATAAAATTATATTCAGACAGATATTCAAAGAACTTTGGTTTCACACTGCAAAGCAACGCATTTCCTGTATCACAATCTAAACACTTTATCAATGTTTTGTGATATTTCTTATTTTATAGTGTTTTTTTTAATTATTTTTATTATATATATATTGTTATTGTATATAGTTTGAAGTAAATTTAGAAAATTCTCTTTATTCTTTTTGTTCCAGGTGTCTAAATCCTGGAAGGTGCTGGCTGAGGATGAGTGCCTGTGGCACAGATTGTGCCTGGATGAAGGTTATCATAATGGGGCAAGTATCTCTGACTCCCCCTGCTGGAAGAGCACACTCAGAGACTGCCGAAATACAGAAAACACTGTCAAGTCAAACTGGAAGGTAAGCATGTTGCTTTTACAATCCCAGAAAAACATCATTTTGATTCTAGATCATTGTAAAACAAGAAATCAAAATAGGACTAATGTTTATTTTTATTTTCAACAAATGACTTTTATTATGAATTATAATATAAAAATATGCAATTAAAAAAAAATAATATAGAATGAAAATTAGTGCAAAAATCTGAGATGCAAAAGTAATTTGTCTTTAACAGAATATTTGTACACCTTTTTAATGAACAGAATCGTGTTGGGTCCATTCGCCACCTGCAGTATGAGTTGGGAAAGGTGTTGTGTGATGTCAGTTCCTGTGCTGGCCTAGTAATCGCTGGGTATGTGTTAGTAAGGCACATAAATTTAATAAGCTGTATGTTTTCATGTTATCCAAACTAATCACTTAATCATTGTGTGCATCTGTTCTATACAGCTACACCTCTGGTGATGTGCGCCTGTGGGACACGCTTCACTGGGACAAGCCTTACCTGCACCCCACACATTACATCAGAGATGAAACCCCAGCACCTTACGTTAGTCATGTACGCGTCAATAAGACCATAGCCACAGCCGCTTATGAGAATGGTAAGACATTTGTGGGGGTTTTAATCACCAATTTTTTGCTGAAAGTATAACACATGTTCTTAAAAAAAAAACAAAACTGTAACATTTTACAGTAGGTTTTTTAGTTAGTTAACTACAGTAGTTAACAAAAACTAACGATATACTACATCTAAAGCTTTTATTAATCTTAATGTTAATTTCATCATTTACTGATACATTATTTAAATCTAAAGTTGTATCCATTAATATTATTTAGGACAAGGTACTCCAGTTGCAAACTTTTTTTTTACAAATTTTATAAAATGTTATGTGGCATTATATAATTTAATGTGCGCCCATTAGCATAAATTTCCAGAACAGAAATCTAAACATTGTGTAAAGCCAGGTTTAAAATTGTTGCTTCATTTTGTTGTAGTAAAAACTGGGAAACTCATTTTTTCGCATAAATTACATAACAACATCAACAACAAAATTTTCTACCTTGATTTTAAGAAAAGAAAAAGCTATAAAAACTTTCAGAATATACAAGGTTTTGAACAGTAAGAATTTTATGTTTTTTTTTAATGTTTTTTTTTTAAAGAAGTCTCTTGTGCTCACAAAGCCTGCAGCCTTATTTGATCCGAAGTACAGCAACATTTTTTTAAATGTTTTTACTTTTTAAAATAACTGTTTTCTATTTAAATATATATTAAAAAAAAATTAAATTCCTGTGAATTCAAAGCTTTTTAGCATCGTTACTCCAGTCACATGATCTTTCGGAAATCATTCTAATATTCAGATTTTAAAGCATTCAATATTTAATATTCAAAACATTTATTATTATTATTATGTTGATAACAGCTGAGTAGAATTTATTTCAGGTTTCTGTGATGAATAGAAAGTTCAGAGGAACAGCATTTATCTGGAATAGAAATCTTTTGTAACATTATAAATGTCTTAATCATCATTTCTAATGGATTTACAGCATCCTTGCTAAATAAAAGTATTAATTTCTATAGCTTCTTCCCCCCCAAAAATTATACTGGCTCCAAGCTTTTGAATGGTATAGTGCATAATGTTACAAAAGCTATTTATTGATCTTTGGATCTTTTTATTCATCAAAGAAACCTGAAAAAAAAATAAAAAAATAACAATAACTGTTTTTTGAGCAGCAAATCAGAATATTAGAATGATTTCTGAAGGATCATGTGACTGGGGCAATGATGCTAAAAATTCAGCTTTGAAACAGGAATAAATTACATTTTACAATATATTCAAATAGAAAAGTTATTTTGAATAGTAAAAATATTTCAGAATGTTTTTGCTGTACTTTGGGTCAAATAAATGGATCAAATTGGGATCAAATAAATAAAATTAATTTAATTCTGATAATACATTTTGTCATGTATGTGTAGGCTGTGTAGATGTGTGGAGCACTGAAACGGGCCTTGAGCCTGTTCATCAGTACCAGCATCTCCAGAAGGTTCATGCTCTGGATCTAAGTCCCGACGGTTCGGCTGTGGCCTCTGCATCAGGACAAGACGTGCGCGTGGACGCTCCAGACGAGCAGGGCTACTGGAGATCACGATGTCTCGTTCAGTTACCAAAGCCTGTAAGTTGAATCTGAGACAAGCGGAGCATATGCCAACCATAGTAACAGCTGACATCATGCATGTGGGTGATTTTGGCAGCAGAAAGGCATTCCATAGATTTGAGTTGTTTGTTGCATCCACAACTCAACCACATACAAATCATGTATTGATCAGAGAAACTGTGATTTGCAGGTAGATGGAGTATTAGTGGTGCCAGGGAGGCGGGACTTCCCTTTGGTCACAGCATGGGCAGGTGAGAGCGTTTACCTGCTGGATTCCAGATGGAAGGAAGAACTGGAACCAAGAGTGCTTCACTTTGTATACGGCCATCCGGTGACCTGTGTAGACGTGTCACCCAGTAGAGCCGCACTAGGGATCAAGAGCTGTGGATGGGGCATGAATGATGGTGGAAACAAGGTATATGTACAAACACAGACTCATAGTGCAGTTTTGAGCCAAAAAGTAAAAAATAATAGTAATGTAGTACATAAATAATGATAATAAAACATATTTTTTTTAAAAAAAAAGAAATGAATACTTTTATTCAGTATGTATTAGGGATGCAACGATATTATCAATTATTGTGGTTGCATGGCGATATGAAATGATAGGTCTTCTGGGCAAAAAATGTAGGTTTTTAAAATAACTTTAAACTTCTTATTCTAACTTAAAAGGTCTTTAAAGTTGTTTTTTGGGCCATTATGCTTTGACACAGTATCTGTTAAACGAACTAAAACCGAAAGCGCAATATGACTTAATCGCTTCATCAAGTCTGTTTTTACTGCGCGTTTCAAAGCAAAGTGAACACTTCGTTCAGGCGTTCAGCTCGTGATCTGGTGTTTTCTGCACCTCAGAACTCTCCCTTCATGGTGAATGAATACAGTGAACTTGTTGATTGCATGTGCTGAGTTTAGTGTGCATTTGGGAATGCAATGGCCACCAGTTATGCTTTATTTTCGCGGGAGATGATTACAGCATTTCACTAGATTTGTAGTGAAATGCGTTTTTGCAAGCCTGTTTTCACTGAAGCTGGAGTTTTCTGTGAAAATAAAAGCTCTACTGTCGTTTCCGTGAAAATAAAAGCTTAAAAGTGCAGAGTTGTTGGAAGCTGCCAGTTTAAATGCAGTCCAAATTAAAAATATCTCTTTCAAATGTAGAAATTAGAAAAGAAGTATTGTAATTTTCCTACTGTAGTGTAAAGCAAAAATAATATACCTATGAAATATTCATTTTCATTTATTTGGAAGTGCAATTGTTTTACAATACATGGCTATCACTGTCATTGTTGTTATTTCTGTTATTATATTCTAATTTGTTTGCCTTCTTAAAACACTAGTGTTAATGTAATTTAGACTGAGACAGTATATCACAAATATAACAAGGCCTGAGTCCCCTTTAAAGTTCAGGTGACTTTTTTCTGACTTTCTGAAGTTTTTAGTTAAGAACATGGTTTGGAGCTCTTAATTTTGAACTCTCAAAGTTTATTAGATAGAAGAATTTAACTTTAAAATGTACAAAATTTTCAATTTTCATATAACAATATAACATATTATTGTATCGTGAGATTTTGATATTGTTACATCCCTATAATATAGTACATAAATAATGGTAATAATACACATTTTTTTAAAAGAAATGAATACTTTTATTCAGTATGTATGCATTAAAATGATCAAAAGTGACAGTAAAGACATTTATAATGTCAGAAAAAAATTATATTCATCAAAGAATCCTGAAAAAAGCTGGTTTTCACAAAAATATTATTCAGCACGACTGTTTTCAACTATTAAAAATATGAAGTTTTTCTTGAGCAGCAAATCAGCATATTAGAATGATTTCTGAAGGATTATGTTGAAAATGCAGCTTTTTAAAATATATCACAAATAGAAAATACTTATTTTAAATGGTAATAATATTTCACAATATTACGTATCACGTTTCAGCCTTGGTGAGCAAAAGAGACTTACTTTAAAGGAGAAGTCCACTTCCAAAACAAAGATTCACATATAATGTACCCAACCCTCTTGTCATCCAAGATGTTCATGTCTGTCTTTCTTCAGTCGTAAAAATATTATGTTTTTTGAGGAAAACATTTCAGCATTTTTCTCCGTATGATGGATTGCTATGGTGCCCCGATTTTGAACTTCCAAAATGCAGTTTTGTGGCTTCAAACGATCCCAAATGCGGTTGTAAACGATCCCAGCTGAGAAAGAAGGGTCTCATCTAATGAAACGATCGGTTATTTTAATAAAAATAATACCATTTATATACTTTTTAATGCCAAACGCTCGTACTCTCCCTGGACTGTTTTTGTTCCAGTTCGTGACAGTTAGGGTATGTTGAAAAACTCCCATCTCATGTTCTCCCTCAGTTTTGAAATCGTCCTATATCGCTGTTTTACCTTTTTCGTTAAGGGTGTTTGATGATCTTTGCATGTTCAGTTTGCAAAGACTGGGTCGGTACTTCTGGAGTGATGTAGGATGATTTCGAAATGATTTTTGAAGTTGAGGGAGAAAATACGATTGGAGTTTTTCAACATACCCTAACTGTCCTGAGTCAGAACACACAGAGTTCAGGGAGAGAAAGGCAAGTCAAGTGTTTGAAAAAGTGTTAAAAAGTATTTAAATTGCATTTTTTTAAAATAAAAATAACTGATCGTTTCGCTAGGTAACACCCTTCTTCCTCGGCTGGGATCGTTTACAACTGCATTTGGGATTGTTTAAAGCTGCATTTAAACTGCATTTTGGAAGTTCAAACTTATCAGTCCATTATATGGAGAAAAATGCTGAAATGTTTTCCTCAAAAAACATAATTTCTTCACGACTGAAAAAAGAAAGACATGAACATCTTGGATGACAAGGGAGTGAGTACAATATATATGAATCTTTGTTTTGGAAGTGGACTTCTCCTTTAACTATTAATAATAAGAATAATAGATTTCTCTTCAAATCTGTTTGCTACGAAAAACTCTCACATCAAAACTGACCATATTTACTTTCTTAATATATTTTTCTGGTCTTATTGTGCTCATCTGCATCATATCAAAACAACTTTGATTATGCTGCCTGACGTCACCAAGCGCTCTTATTTTTCAATACTATTTGGGTATGCAATGGCCACTTTTCATAATCTAGTGTATAAATTAAATCAAGCCCCGCTATACATTTTTCATATTGAATATCTTATTGTCAGTATAGGAAATCTTGCAGTGCCATATACAGATTAGAGAGACTACTTCTGATAAATGATTGGCTATTTATTCAGAAAGAGGCAAATTACGTTTCTTCTTCCATTTCCTGTTTTCAGCTGCCTTTTGTGTGGCTTCATTTACATAGCAAATCTGATTGGTCAGTTTATGCATCAGAGTAGACATGAGGGTTTTCAAGATTTGATTATTTTAAGCAGTCTCTTACAGAAACAGCATTTAATGTGATTATTTTTGCTAAATTTATATAAAATATGTTTTTGGTGCTTACCTTTTCAAGCTCTTATGTAATGCTTGCATTTGAATGTTGCATTTAACAAACAACAGTGGTGAAATATAAGCTTAGTTGACTTGTCTTTGATTGTACTCGTCCTTGAAGCTGACAGAATAGTGGAAATCATGACTAATGTCAAATTTACATTCTTCCATTGGTTGAACAAGGTCCCTTCTGTACTCTATCCACTGAGTTATATTCAACCTAGTCAGGCTGCTCAAACAAATAAATCACACTTTCACTTTGTGCCACTGGTGGCACAGAAATAACACATTTCATCTTTTAATTGTGCAAAAATGTATTGCATGATGTATTGGCAGGTGATGTTATCTTAAGTAAATGATAGACAGTACATTATTACATGGTCACTAGGGAGTAAGCTGAGGTTTAGAGCGTTGCTCAAAGGCACAGAGGTAATATTTTATGGATCATCCCTCATGAGTTGTGTCCCTACAGTTTTTTGGCTTACTAGCTGAGGTCTTTAACCACTAAAGCCACACCACCACATGGTGATGTCAACAAGTGTGGTCTGGTGATCTCATGTGGCTCATCCCTGATGTTTACATAATTTGAGCCCACCAGTAAAGTACAGTGTGACCTTATTCCCAAAGTCATATTAAATAAAAAGCTGTTGTTATTTTAGGAATAGTTACTTAATTAACACAACCTTGTGTCCCAGCGCTCCTAAGAGTCCCTCGTTTGTTTCTAAGTCTGGCATGTAAAACTCAGGGATTCATTTAGATGCCATAGATGGTGCAAATCGGTGTTATTTTACTATGTGATATTATAGTTTTTGTTAATATTTTGAATTAAATGTAATTTTATTTAAATATTTTCTGCTTTTTTATGTATTTAATTTTATTGTTTTTATTAAAAATGTGTAATGAAAATATGTCTATTATAATTAAAATATATCTAGTTTTTATTACCTGTTATTTTAGTACATAAACTAAACTTAAACTAAAAGCAAATGAGAAGCGTTTCCTTGGCAGCTATCTGAAATTAGGATTATTATAGTTAACTAAAACTATAAAAAATTAATTACTTGAAATAAAATAAATGTTAACTGAAATCAAATATAAAAAAATAAATAAACTAATAAAAAAAAACTTCCAAGGCAGCACATCCCATTTTAATTTAGTTTAACTTAATGTAAAATAACTTGAACTAAAACTTAAATAAAAAATAATAAAAATTATATAGTGTCATAAAAATGACGAAAACACACAACAACATTGCTAAAACTATAACTAAAATTAACGTGAAATCATGAATGAAAAATATCTAATTCAAAATATTCAAAAACAAAAACTATAATAATATCCTAATGTTACTAAAATAACACTGGCTGAAATAAAATTACACTAATAAATAACAACAAATTGTCAATGATTAGAATTATGACTATAATTTATAATTATTCATAAATAATAGTTTATAAAGTTCATAAAACTGCATAATCAAAAATAAAACTGCATACATTTGATTTCAGTTAATGATTATTTTACCTTAAGTAATTAAAATGTTTTCGTTGTGGTATTTCGTTTTGGTCAACAATAACAAACCTGATGCAAAGTTTCTCCAGAGCTTTGAGTTTGAGCCGCTGCAATCTTGTACTCATACTCTCCTGATTAAAAGCTCAACTACCATGTGAAATAGACCTTAAAATAAACCTCTCCAAATCACAATAGCCTTCACGGCAAGTCCCCAGCGTGTTTATGCAACCGTTTAAATAGTCTGCGTTCGTGTCTGGGGGGAGATCAGCGCTCGAGGGGGAGGGATGGGTGTCCTCAAGGGAGGCTGGTAGTTTTTCAGTAAAGCGACAGGCGTAGATGTTGACAGTAATCAGATGAGTGCTTGATAGATGGATGCAGATGGTGTCCTGTTGTATCACACAATGCTTTGGCTCTCCTTCTCCACTGACATCACCCTCATTTAAACACTCTCATTAACCAAACGGGCACCGGAGCGGCTGTTTAGAGGCAGCCGAGAGTTTAAACGACAGGACAGTTTGTCAAAGTCAGCCTCTGCTGGACTGTCTTGTTTCACTATTTTATTGAATCCAAAGTGTTCCAAGAATAGCTCATTGCTTATCATGTTGCACTGAGTTTTTTTTGCATTACCTAACAAAAAGGTTTTATTTGTCTTATTTGTCTTTTTTCCAGTGCCTTTTTAAAGGGATAGTTCACGCAAAAATGAAAATTCTGTCATTAATTACTCACCCTCATGTTGTTACAAACCTGTAAAAACTTTGTTCATCTTCGTAGCAGAAGAGAAGAAATTGTTCAGTAAAGTCATTACTTTTGTTTTCTTTGCACACTAAAAGTGTTCTCGCAGCTTCATAAAATTAAGGTTGAACCACTGATGTCACATGTACTATTTTAATGATGTCCTTGCTACCTTTCTGGGCCTTGAACGTGGTAGTTGCGTTGCTGTCTATGCAGGGTCAGAAAGCTCTTAGATTTCATCAAAAAATATCTTAATTTGTGATGCAAAGACGAACGAAGGTCTTACGGGTTTGGAACGAGGTGAAGTTAAAAAATCAAAGGAGAAGCCCACTTCCAGAACAACAATTTAAAGATAATGTTCTCACCCCCTTGTCATCCAAGATGTTCATCTCTTTCTTCTTCAGTCATAAAGAAATTATGTTTTTTGAGGAAAACATTTCGGGATTTTTCTTCATGTAATGGACTGATATGGTGCCCCCGATTTTGAACTTCCAAAATGCAGCTTAAATGCAGCTTCAAACGATCCCAAATGCGGTTGTAAACGATCCCAGCCAAGGAAGAAGGGTCTTATCTAGCGAAATGATTGGTTATTTTTTTATGAAAAAAAAAATACAATTTAAATACTTTTTATTCTCAAACGCTCGTCTTGTCTTTCTCTCCCTAAACTCTGTGTATTCTGGCTCAAGACAGTTAGGGTATGTCGAAAAACTCCAATCGTATTTTCTCCCTTGAATGAATGAATGAATGAATAACACATTTGTTGTTACTACATGCCATTTTCTGTAGATTTAATTATACAATTAAGTCTATTTTTATATTTAAAAAGAATCTTGAGTAAAGCAACAATACAAAACACACCAAATGTTTTTTTAAATACACTTCCGCTCAAAAGTTTGGGGATGGTTTTGATATTTATTTGATTAAAAATACAGTAAAATCATTATCATAAAATATTATTACAAATATTAATATTACAATTAACTATTTTGTAGTTATTGTAATAATTATATATAATTTTTTTTATTTATATATTATATATTTTAAAATGTAATTTATTTCTAATTTGGTGGTCAAGAAACATTTCTTAATAAATGCTGAAAACATTTGAAACCGTGATAGATTTTTTTTCTTCAAGTTTATTTGATAGAAAGACTAAATGGAAAGTTCAAAAGAACAGCATTTATTTGAAACAAAATTTTGGTAACATTGTAAATTTTGATTAATTATTAGCATCATAGCTTTTGTAAGTTTCTTCTAACAAGAAACAACTGCTTATGTGTTGTTTTCTGCAGATATTTATCATCATTGTACTTTAGAAAGTGAAACCGTTAATCTCACTTTAATTTGTTGCGTCTGTCTTCAGTCTTTTGAGAATGTCGGCACTTTATCTTGCAGCACGTTTTGCCGAAATCATACTCTTTGTTTCATGTTGTGTCACTCCTGCTAGTTACCCTACAAGTTTCCATTAAACCAATTCATGATTAGCACCTTTCCCATCCGTGTGATGTCATGTCTGTCAGCCGCGGTGTATGTTGACAGGATTTTCAAACTGCGAGAGGGAAGTCAAACGTGCCAGAACCGACGCTGGTGAATCCAAGGTGTTTGTGTGTTATTAAATGAGAAGACATATGCCTCATTAAAACTTGTCAAAAACAGAGGCGGCAAGTGGAGTTCACTGTCTGTGAGGTAACAGAGTGAGTCATACAGCATGCTTTGGTGTTAATTTCAGAAGATGAGCACCATTCAGACTTTGAATTACTATTATTACCAATGCACATCTGTGATTATGTATAATAATTAGGATGAGATTGGGATCTCAGCAGTTTTTACCAAGAAGGTTAGTGTCTAATGTCTAGAGGCCTTTACGTGTTTTAATCCGGTTTGTTTTTCTCTAGCCGCTTTATTTAGTGTAAATGGGAGTCAAATGTGTTATTTGAGCTTTCTAATGTCATCATCTTTTTAAGTTGGAGGACTGGAAGCTCGGGCATCTGTTGTGTATGTGCAGCACAGTGTGTGTTTGAAGCACTGACCCAGACACACACATACACAGTGCGCAGATCATGCTGGCAAACCCTGAGGCTCCACTTTCATGTTTAACAGCCAGAGAGGCTGGTGAAAATGTGGCACACTGTTGCACCTCCAGGTGCTGAAATTCAGAGACGTAGAACAGTATCTGGTGAGATCAGGATGAATCTGTCTAACAAGATATAAAGGCTTGAAAAATCTAGATTTATACAGAATATAAAGGACACTTTACAGTGAATGATGATTTTAGTTGAATTTGAGAATTTTGGTTTCTATGTAAGAAACTTTCTATTGATTACCAAAATTTCAGAAAGCATCCAACTATTTTTGAAATAGTTATTTTTCAGTGAGCATTTTCTTGAATTGTCGCTTTGGCAAATGCGTCATAATAGCTACCAACATTTTATTTAAGATTTTGACATTATTTTTTTTAATTGCTTTATTTTTTGCATTTATTATTATTATTATTATTATTTATTTATTTATTTTTTACTTTTTTTTTATTTGTAGTAATTGTCAAAGGTTTTTTTATTATTATTTTTAAATTACATCTTTAACCTATTGACAGAGATCTCTGACAATTACCAACAACATAGTTATTGGTCACAAAACTATAAAAAAGGATAAAAAGTCAAGTTTTTAGTGGTTATTATAACAAAAAAGTATATTATAACATGCAAATGTTTACCAGATTTCATTATACAATTAAGCCTATTTTTATATTTAAAATAGACTTGAATAAAGCCACAATACAAAACATATTTGTTATAGAAAAATTTAAACACCAAATCTATTCTTTTAATCCACTGCTGTTTAAAAGTTTGGGATTGGAAAGATTTTTGTTTTTGATAGAAGTCTTTTATTCTGTATTTAAAAATACAGTAAAATCATTACTAAATTATAAACTATTATTACAAAAATTACTATTTCTATTTAAAATAACTGTTTTGAATTTGAATATATTTTTAATGTAATTTATTTTTAATTTGGTGGTCAACAAACATTTCTTCTTAAATGTTGTTAGATTTTAAAATTATTTATTATTATTATTATTTTTTTAATTAATTTATTTTTTACAGTTTTTTTTTTAACTTGTAGTAATTGTATTGTATTGTATTGTATTGTATTGTATTGTTGTATTGTTTATTATTATTTTTTTATTTAAATTACATTTTTAACCTGTTGACAGAGATAACAATTACCAACCACAAAGTTATTGGTCACAAAAAATAAATAAATGAATGAATGAATGAATAACACATTTGTTGTTATTACATGCCAATTTCTACAGATTTCATTATACAGTTAAGTCTATTTTATATTTTAAAAGAATCTTGAGTAAAGCAACAATACAAAACACACCAAATGTATTTTTTAATACACTTCCGTTTGGGGTTGGTATGAATTTGATTGTTTTGACATTTATTTGATTAAAAATACAATAAAATCGTTATTATAAATTATTATTACAAATATTAATATTACAATTAACTATTTTGTATTTTAATATATTTTAAAATGTAATTTATTTCTAATTTGGTGGTCAAGAAACATTTCTTCTTATTATAAATGCTGAAAACATCTGAAACCATGATCATTTTTTTTTCGGGTTTATTTAATAGAAAGACTAAATAGAAAGTTCAAAAGAACAGCATTTATTTGATTTTTTTTTTTTTTTTTTTTTTTTGTAACATTATAAATTGTGATTAATTTGATGCATTCTTGCTGAAAAGTATTAATTTCTTTCCAGAAAATAAAATCGGGCCCCAAACTTTTGAATGGTAATGTACATTTTACTAACGTGAAAACTGAGTATTTTCACATGGCAAAGCTTCATCTTGATACAAGTAAAGGCGGTGATGTGCATATGAAAATGCTATTTGTGAAATGTGCTCAACCTCAGCGCAGCAGCTAAATCATTGTTTACTTGTGTAAACATCTCCACAAACTCCTGAATCCTGTAATGATGACTAAATCCCAAACATAATCCCGGTAGTCTGTCTTCTCGCCAGTGACATATGCACTCATCACCTCTTCATTCTAATCAGCTTTCCTCCTCAAGTCTTTACATATTGTAGCTCTACATATTGGAAGCTTTTCTCGTGTCTTGACGACAAACTCCGGTTGGCTGTAATTTTTGGGTCCTCTCAAGGATTTTGGCTGGCAGCGCGGTGGCTCGCAATTAAGTGTGTCTGGCCCAAACTGGAGGCACTAAACAGCTGGCATGAGCTCAAATCTGACATCATGCAGTTCTTCTCTCTTCTCTCTTTTGTTTAACATCTCTATCTGTTGCCTCAATAACTCGTGTCCAATTTGGCCCGTGCCGTTGTCTTTCCTTTGCTCGCTGTTTAAACGGCAGCTGATGCAATCAGTTAACCAATCTCTTTTTAGGATTGAATTACCTCAGAGATGCCGTTTAATGTGTGCGCATTGATCAAGAGCTTCAGATGTTTTAAAGCACCTGGACTGGCAATACAACGATTCATAATCGACTGTTGAACACTTTGCTTCTCTGTGCTTTCAGAAAAGTTTTAAAGGGACAGTTCAACCAAAAATAAAAATTCCATTATTAAATACTCATCTTCATGTCATTCCAAACCCCTAAGACCTTCGTTCCTCTTCGGAGCACAAATTAAGATATTTCTGATGAAGTCCGAAAGCTTTCTGACCCTGCATGGACAGCAACGCATCTGACACATTCAAGGCCCAGAAAGGTAGTAAGGACATCATTAAAATAGTCTAATTGACATCAGTGATTCAACCGTAATATTATGAAGTTGCAATAATAGTTTTTGCTAGCAAAGAACAATTTCTTCTCTTAAACTAAACCTACTGTTAAAAAGTTTTTTTTTTTTTTTTTAATATTTTCAAACAAAGTCTTTTATGCACACCAAGGCTGCAATTATTTGATCCAGATTACAGTAAAAGCAGTAATATTGTTAAAGTACGACAGTGTTTTAGTGCCAGTCTTAAAAAAAAAAAAAAAACGATTCATAATATTTTGAGAATATCGTTATTAGTCGATATTTCAAGAATAAAGTCAAAATATTTCGAGAATTAAGTCGAAATATTTCAAGAATAAAGTCAAAATATTTCGAGAATTAATTTGTAGCAATTACGCTTATTAAAGTTATAATATTTTGAACGTATATTCTAGCCTATTGCTCATTCAAATTCCCGAATCGAACATTTCAACTTTATTCTCGTAATTTTGACTTTATTCTCGAACATTTATGCTTTTTTCGCTTAATATTTAACTTTATTCTCATTATATTTCAACTTTATTCTCGAAATATTTTGTATTTATTCTCGTAATTTCGACTTTATTCTCAAAATATTTCAGCTTCATTCTCGTAATATTTCAACTTTATTCTCAAAATATTTTGACTTTGTTCGCTTAATATTTCAACTTTATTCTCATAGTTTTGACATTATTCTCGAAATATTTTAACTTTATTCTCATAATATTTCAACTTTATTCTCTAAATATTTTTACTTTATTTTTGTAATATTTCAACTTTATTTTCAAAATATTTTTACTTTATTCTTGTAATATTTCAACTTTATTCTCGTAATTTTGACTTTATTCTTTAAATATTTTAACTTCATTCTCGTAATATTTCAACTTTATTCTCGTAATTTTGACTTTATTCTCAAAATATTTAGACGTTATTCTTGCAGTATTTCGACTTTATTGTCGTAATTTCAACATTATTCTCGTAATATTTCGACTTTATTCTCAAAATATTTCGACTTTATCCTCGTAATTTTGACTTTATTCTCGAAATATTTAGACTATTGTCATAATTTCGATTTATTCTTGAATATTTAGAATTTATTCTCGTAATTTCGACTTTATTCTCGAAATATTTTGACTTCATTCTCGTAATATTTAGACTTTATTCTCATATTTTTAACTTTATTCTTGTAATATTTCAACTTTAGATTTTTTCATTTTTTAACGTGACACTAAAACACCATCATATTAAATAATATTACAGTTTAAAATAACTGTTTTCTATTGTAGTAGATTTTAAAATGTAATTTATTCCTGTGATGCAAGGCTGAATTTTAAGCATCCTTTCTCCAGTCTTCAGTGTCACATGATCCTTCAGAAATCACTCTAATATGCTGATGCGCTGGTTGAGAAACACGTTTTATTATCAACGTCAAAAACAGTTGTGCTGCTTAATATTTTACTTTTTAGTCTTTACTGTCACTTCAGATCAGTTTAGTGCAGCATAGTTGAATAAAAGTGTTAATTTATATACCTGTCAATTAAGTGTCCCCTTTACCCGAAAACTTCAAATCCCTTTATATAAAAGCATCTGCATAATGAGAATGTTTTACATGGTAAAACAGGTTGTTTCTGTTGTTTTGAGCTGATTGTGTACCTGAAATGTTAAAAGTGTGTTAGAAGTTCATAGAAAGGCATGCAAGACTTGTGAAATGTGTTATCTGGCATCTGTGGATGCAAGCTGTGGGCCTGACATTTGAACCTTAGCAGGTGTTATGGCACAATCCTGCCAATTTTACAATCTATCTTCCATCTCACCAGGAGCAATCGTCCTCTCTCCTCAGATTCAGGTGTACAGCCTGGAGACCAGCCAGTGCGAGCTGACCGTGGGGAACTCGGCGGGAGACTTCACCTGCGTCAACCTGAGAGACAGCCACCCTCACCTGCTGGTGTGTGGGAACAAAGACAGGAGGTACGACACGCTCGCAAACATGTGTACCTCATCTATCACCGTTACATTCACACACACTCATGCTCTTTCTGTCTTCTGTCTGGCAACTTAAAACCTCCTGTGACTTGAGTTTCTTAAACATGGAGAGTTTGATGAGTTCGGATGGAATAGTAGCACTCTCATTTACACCTGCAGCTAGTGTGAATTCTCTTATTTTAGGTTGCATTACATTTCCCTAAAGCAATTAGCTTTTCTTTTTAAAACTTACATAAACCAAACAATACATATTACTATAAAGTAGAAGTATTTTTTTATTATTCGTTAAAAAGCAGGTCATATGGGTTTTTGAAAAATATATTTTTTGCAGTTTGTAACATGGCTATCCTTAAATCTGCAAAGTTGTTAATCAAAAAATTGCACGATAAAGATACTGTCTCTTAAAAGAGAGAGTCAATTCTGAATCGCCTTAATGAGTCGTTGTATTTTCAAATCTTCTGCCTGTTACCGATCTACATCACTCAGTAACACATTAGCATAATTCCCACATAATCCCCAATGTAGTGTACTGCACATAATGTATAATCATTCTGAAATTGCTGTTTATTTTGCTGCACCAGCAGTTATAAGTTTAATGCGGGAATAAAAGACCCGGAAGAGAGAGACGAGCAAGTTAGTTAGGCTGGTGTGCCTGTAATACAGCTGTTCTGCATTCTAATTAAAAGTTGTCATCGGATGCCCAGTTTCCACTAGTTGATATGATTCTTTAGGGTCTTATTGAAAAGTCCCTGCTCCGGCATCAAAACATGGAGGTTGGACTGTTACAACTGATCTTAGGTAAGACGCTCATGTCAATCAACTACCATGATAGCGGCCTCTGTCTGTGTGATGCCACACCGATAGGCATCTGAGAATGGCTCGATTTGAAAAAGGGGATATTAGTTTTACAGATTAATTAAAAACCACTGCATGGATTTTTAGCATTATAGGGTAGATTTGTACATACACTGCCAGCACACATTAATGTAAAAGTGAACTTAGTCAGCATCTGATGATCCCTTTTAAGACACGGAGCATCTTTTGTCTGTCTTTCTTCAGACTATTATTTATTGCTAAACTTTAGCTGTGGGCACAATTCGCTTGCATTGTATATGGAAAGACCAATCACAACAGACTTGGCCGACTGACCAATCAGAGCAGAGTAGGCTTATGGAAGGGAGGGGTTTACAGACAGATGCTTTGAACGCATTGTTTCGAAATTGAGAAATGACTCTATGGATAAATGTATATTCTGGAAAAATTAAATTTTTTTCTGACCTTAGATGCATTTAAACCTGAAAATATTCGTACACTTTAAAATACCATAAATAATGCTCTTTAACGTTCAAAGTTTGAGGCCAATAAAATTGTTTCTTTTTAAAGGTAGTCTCTTATGCTCTTAAGGCTGCCTTTATTTGATCGAAAATAGAGTAAAAACAGTAATGTTCTGAAATTTTATTATAATTTAAACTCATTTTTGGATTTTAATATATTTTATATTTTATAAATGTCTGTGTGAAAGTATTAATTGCTTTTTAATAAAAATTGACCCCTAACCTTTGGAACAATATTGTACTTTTTATTTTAATGTTACAGTAATGAAAAAAGGATTTTGTTGCTTTACAGCAGGTTTTTTTATGTTAAGAAAATAAATACATTTCTTTATTTATTCATTTATTAGTAATTGGTTATAACATCAGCTAAATTGAAGGGATAGTTCCCCCAAAAATTAATATGAAAATGCCCCCAAGGCATCCAAGATGTAGGTGACTTTGTTTCATCAGTAGAACACAAACAAAGATTTTTAACTTGTTGCAGTCTGTCAGTCATATAATGGCAGTCAATGGTGTCCACGGCTTTGAGAGTCAAAAAAAACATACACAGACAAAACCAAACTAAACACTGTGGCTCATTAAGATACACTGAGGTGTTAAGACACAAAACAACCGGTCTGTGCAGGAAACTGAACAGTATTTATATAATTTTTTACTTCTGATCCACCACAATGTCCAACTGTCCTGAGCGCGTTCACAACAGCTGACGCGTGATGCGTAAACATGCTCTGGCATATTAGACGCATGTGCAGATGCAATATGCCGCACGTATACATCACTCATTGTTTACACATATTGTGGGTACGACAGCTACTCAAAATGGTAATTACTTATGCCTATCCTGATTGTTGCAACTGATTAAAAACAGCTGTTGGGAACGCGCTCAGGACAGTTGGACATTGTGGTGGATCAAAGGTAAAAAAAAAAATGATATAGAAGTACTGTTCAGTTTCTTGCACAAACCTTTTGTTTCGTTACTTAACACCTCAATGTATCATCATGAGCCACAGGGTTTAATTTGGTTTTGTCTGTGTATGTTTTTTTGACACACAAAGCCGAGGATCCCATTGGCTGCCATTATATGACTGACAGACTGCAACGGTTTGAGTTAAAAATCTTTGTTTGTGTTCTACTGAAGAAACAAAGTCACCTACATCTTGGATGGCCTGGGAGTAAGCAGATAAACATCAAATTTTAATTTTTGGGTGAACTATCCCTTTAAGAGAGATACATTTAGATGTGGGATTATATAGATGTTTCTTGTTAAATTGTATTTATGCACAGCATTTGTCCAAAAAAACTACCACAAACTTTTAGAAGTTTATTGTATTATTCTTTCTTTTTCCCATATAATGAAATGGGTAATTGTTAGAAATAGTTGCCTTTTGTTAGTAGTCATTTTTAGTTCTCTTTAAAGGGATAGTTCACTTAAAAATGAAAATTCTGTCATTAATTTCTTACCTCATGTCTTTCGAGACTTGTTAGACCTTCGTTCATCTTCGGAACATAACTTTAGATATTTTTGATGAAATCTGAGAACTTTCTGACCTTGCATAGACAGCAACACAGCTGACATGTTGAAGGCCCAGAAATGTAGTCAGGACATCATTAAAATGGTCCATGTGACATCAGTGGAAGAGAAGAAATTGTTGAATAAAGTCATTATTTTTGTTTTCTTTGCACACTGAAAAAATGTTGAACCACTGATGTCACATGGACTATTTTAATGATGTCCTTACTACCTTTCTGAGCCTTGAATGTGGTAATTGTGTTGCTGTTCATGCAGGGTCAGAAAGCTCTCGGATTTCATCAAAAATAACTTAATTTTATTCCAAAAATGAACAAAGTTTATACAGGTTTGGAAAGACATGAAGGTGAGTACTTAATGACAGAATTTTCATTTTTGGGTGAACTATCCCTTAAAAATGAAATAAAAATAAAATAAACTTGTTTTTCTTGGTGAATTTAGTGAAGTGCACTTTAAAAAAAATGGTAATACTAATAGGAACATGTGTACTTGTAATTCAAAATAGTTTATTTGTGTTCCATTCTTTTTTTCAAGTAGGAATTTTGAGAATCTGACTGTTCAAAAGTGCCTGTTATTGTGTTACAATTGAACAGCATTTTCACTTTTTACCTTTAATATCTTTAAAACAACCTTTTCCCTAATATAAAACTGTTGCTAGAAGCTTGCCACAAATTCAGTGTAGAAATCTGAGGGTGTAAATGAGCTTAATTGTCATGAAAATAACACACAACAAAAAAATGTAATCTTCATTTTGTTTATGCAAAATATCATTTTTTAATTTTCTCTTTAAATGTTGGGAGAAAATGTTACCTGGGCATGTTTTTAAAAGGGTTAAAGAGATTAATCCAGCAATTCATCAGGATGCAAGCTGAATTCTAACCTTCCACATGTGCACCACAGCTCAATATCTAAAGGTTGTGCACTAACCGCTAAACCACACCGCTGAGAACAGAAGTTTTTGATAAATGGCTGCTTCATTGTCGACTGGCCACACACAGCACATTTGGACAGAGTTTAATAGATTTGCATTAGATATCCAAGATTAAAGCACTTAGAATAAAACACACCTAATTATTTCCAAAGCGGAGAAACTTTTTTCCTACAGCTGTGGTCCTTTCAAAGCGCGACGAGCACTTGGGCTTGCTCTCGACTATTTTTGGCTTACCTTGAAAATCATTTTACGGAGAGCATCTGAAAAGCTCAGGCACTTATAGAAGTGGGAATGGGAATAATGAAAGCTCTCGGTCTGAAAGGATGGTGTTATTGTCAGCGGTGCATCACTGAGGGCTATTGATTTAGTGGACAAAGAGATGTTGGAGACGAGGAGAGATGCGGTACATCTGCCCAGCGGACTCAATACAGCATCCCGAGCGCGGTCCACATCTGATGCTTGCGTCTCAATTAGTCTTCGCCGAATAAAGAGCCATTTCATTGACACTTGTGACAGCGGGAGCGCTGTTTTGGCAGGTGGAGAGATGCTTGGCAGGTCTTTGTAAATAAATTCCAACTGCATCTTCGCTCAGACACTATATAGAGTGCCAAGAGGGAGGACATGATGTCTCTCTGGCCAGCTGCGCTCTCTTTTAAAACATCCCTCTTTCTTCGTCCGTCTTTCCACGGTTCAAACAAAAGCGAATGCTCTCACCTTTTGTTCGTCTTTTGATGAATGAGCGAAGCGAAACACTCCTTGGAGTGTCATTTTGCCTGTAATGATTTGACCCTGTCTGATTCATCTGCGGGCGAAACACCAAACAGCCCAGAGGAAATGAGGGCTCGGGTCCTGCCCTTTATTAGCGTGGCCAAAGGCCAGGACCTAATGCATCGCTTCTGCTCTCCAATTTGTTCGGCCTCTTTAGCTGTGGAGAGAGAGGAATCTGTGTTTGTGTTGTTGTGCCTGATTGAATCTGCCAGGAAGTCGGAGCCATAAGTGATCGGCATGTTCAGCTCCAGGCATGATAATTAAGAACAGAACAAGGATTGCGGTTGTTTCTTTAGACGCCGAAACATTTATGGATGAGTGTCACCAACATTGCTAGGGAAGCTGCTGCCTTTTGATTTTGTTAGTCATTTAAGAACCCTCCTGGCTAAACAGCTAAAACCAGGCTTAAAGCAGGAAGTAGCTGGCTTTAACTAGGGCCAGTTGCATAAACTAAAGCCTCTGTGTTAAGACAGTGTCTTAAGAAATAGTTTGACCAACTAGCAGTTAACCAATGGGTAATCAGTCTTTTATTTTGGATTCAGCTTGGACTAATCTAAGTTTTTATGTAACTGAATTTAAAATTTTTTGACTAGTCTTCAAGAAAAAAATTAGGTGACTAACTTTTAACACTAGGTTAAACCTTTTATGCAACCAGCCCCTGGTCACTCAAGCTGGTGTTCAGCTGGTTGGTCAGCTAGTTTCCCATCTTGACATGTAAAAGAAGAGGCCCAAAAGCCCTCTAAAACCAGCCTGCAGAAATGCTGAAATTAACATAAACTAAGATTAAGAAATGCTGTAGAAGTATTGTTCATTCTTACTTCATGTTACCTGATGTAGTTAACTAATGTAAACTAATGAAACTTATTGTAAAGTGTTACCCTTAATTTTACTTACACAAATGAAGTTTTGTGGCGTTTAATAATTATTTAAAAATGTTATTCTAATTGTTAAAGCAGCTAAAAAAAGGAATGCCTTAATGCTCTCCTAATTGCTTCTTAATTATTATATACTGATTAACATAAAGCCTAATTTATGTCATAATTTGCTAGCATATATTTTAGTATTAAGTATAATATTTAGTATACACATAAAATATATACAGTTGAAGTCAAGTTTACATACACCTTGCAGAATCTGCAAAATGTTAATTATTTGACCGAAATGCATGTTATTTTTTATTTAATACTGACCTGAATAAGATATTTTACATAAAAGATGTTTACATATAGTCCAAAAAAAAAAAATAATAGTGACATCTGTAAAAATTACCCTGTTCAAAAGTTTGCATATGCCTGATTCTTAATATTGTGTTACCTGAATGATCCACAGCTGTGTGTGTGTTTTTTTTTTTTTTGTTTAGTGATGGTTGTTCGTGAGTCCCTTGTTTGTCCTGAACACTTAAACTGCCTGCTGTTCTTCAGAAAAGTCCTTCAGGTCCCACAAATTCTTTGGTTTTTCAACATTTTTGTGTATTTAAACCCTTTTTTAACAATGACTATGAGGGACTCATATGCAACTATTACAGAAGGTTCAAACGCTCACTGATGCTGCAGAAGGAAACACAGTGCATTTAGAGCCGGGGTGTAAACTTTTGGAATTTGAAGATCAGGGTACATTTACTTTATTTTGTCTTCTGGGGAGCATGTAAGTATCTTCCATATCTTTTGAAGGGCAGTACTAAATGAAATAATAATAATAATATAAATAAATAATAAAAAAAAAATTTGCATCCTCATTCATTTCAAAAGTTTTCACCCCCCACCACTTAATGCATGGTTTTTCCTTCTGCAGTATCAGCGAGCATTTGAACCTTCTGTAATAGTTGCATATGAGTCCCTCAGTTGTCCTCAGTGTGAAAAGATGCATCTCAAAATCATACAGTCATTGTTGGAAAGGGTTCAAACACACAAAAATGTTGAAAAACCAAAGAATTTGTGGGACCTGAAGGACTTTTCTGAAGAACAGCAGGCAGTTTAAGTGTTCAGGACAAACAAGGAATTCATGAACAACTATTACTAATAAAAAACACAGCAGTGGATCATTCACGTAACAACACAGTATTAAGAATCAAGTGTATGTAAACTTTCGAACAGGGCAATTTTTGTAAATTCAACTATTATTTTATCTTGTGGACTACATGTAAATGTATTTTATGTGAAATATCTTATTCAGGTCGGTACTAAATAAACAATAACATGCTTTTTATTTTTTTTTGATCCCTCTTATTTTGATAAAATAATTATCATTTTGCAGATTCTGCAAGGTGTATGTGAACTTTTGACTTTAACTGTATTACATGCTATATTACATATGTATTTTTTGTCTTTCACTTGATACTGCTTGGATTTATTTTGTGTGTTTTTAACAATGATAATGGCTGTTCTTTGAACAGGTTTAATAAAGATTTGAAAAGAAAGCATATTAAACAAAAGTAATTATGAAAGTTTTTTTTTTTTTTTTTTTTTATTGTTTGTTACTGTTAAAGCTACACTATTTTGAAAACACCCGAGGTTTTTGTTTCACTGCTTATAAATGTGGTAAAGTTAGTTATGGTGCTGATGATGGGCTCATGTGTGCTATCTCTGTACATGCGTTTTTCATGGCCGCGTGTATCCTGTTGTGTTTTTGCTCACGGCTGGTGGCATTGGAAGTGCCTGTGAACAATATTCTTGATTAATTGAAGGAAGCCTGTCTGCTGACAGCTCGGTGAAACTAGATCTTGTTTTAGCATTAGATTTATGACCACTGCAACCTGCCAGTAAATATATTACAGCCTCTTACAAGAATAAATGCTGTGATGAAATTAAAACAGGACAATAGATAGGCACATCCACATAATTACTCGCTGCATTAAATCCTGCTTGGCTATGCATTAACGATTCATTCTGACTAATATCTTTTGTCCTCCAAGTGTTGTTTTTTTTTTTGGTCCAAGCAAAATTTAATTTTGTCGATTATCTTTTGGAAAGCACCAGCATAGAGTCATTCTTTGGCTGCCTCCGGTACCATTAAAGAGGACAGATGGAATTGAGCTCCTTTGGGCCTGTAAAAGTAATTTCTTTATACCAGCTACTAATGTCATCGCACAGTGGTGCTCCGTTAGAGGGGAAAGCTGTCATATTGCAGTTTCTATAACACATTAGTCTTGTGTAGACAGACTTATGCTTTATTCTGGCCAAGATTTGACCATTTAGACATGTAATGCAACCAACCAGTGTTTTTGTTTTAGTTTAGGGGCCAGTATGTTTGAAATGGGTCTTTAAAATCAGTGTTATTTTAGAATCATTGAGATACTATTATAGTTTTTATTAATATTTTGAATAGAGCTGCAAAACGATTAATCGCGATTAATCACATTCAAAATAAAAGTTTGCTTACATACTATATGCGTGTGTAATATATATATATATATATATATATATATATATATATTATGCATACATAAATACACACACATATTTAAAAAAATATATATATTTATTCTTGTATATAATTGTATATAAAAATATTTTATATATAAATCTAACAGATTTTTCTTTAATATATACATGTATGTGTGTGTATTTATATATTCATAATAAATATACATAGTACACACACATATAGTATGTAAACATAAACTTTTATTTTGAATGCAATTTATCACGATTACTCATTTTTTTAGCCCTAATTTTGAATGGTTTTTTTTTTGTATTTTATAATTAGTTTTTTAGTTAAAATTTTAGTTTTTGTGTGCTTTTGTTTCATACATTTTTATATTTTTAAACATGTCTATATAAATTCTTTATTAATTTTGAATTCAGTTTTAGTCATTTTAGTACATTAAATTAAACTAAATGAAAATTAGAATGTTGAAACTATTTGAAATAAAATAAGCTCAACTCTTTATATTTTAAATGTATGAAAAGGTAATGAAAATGTATGGTTTTAGTTTACTATTTAGTGAACTACCGTTATTACAATACTTTGTATATTAATATACTTAAAATATGATTTTAAAAATTCCAGGTTTGCCTTGCTTTTTTGCATGATTTTGTGATTATATATCAATATGGCTATATAATTATAATAATAATAATAATAAGAAGAAGAATAACAGTAGTAGTAGTACTAAATATACTAAATATATTAAAAAAAAAGAAATAAAAACAAAAAAAGAAATATTACTATTATAATATGTCAGAATAAAATGTAAAAAATGAAGTATTTCAGAAAAAGAAAATCATTTTATTATTATTAGTAGTAGTAAATAAAAAATACAAAAAATACTAAATAAAAACAGCAAAAAAAATATTAGTATTGTAATGAAAAAATGTAGTATTTTAGAAAAAGAAAATCATTTTATTTTAATTTACAACTGTAAAATTTCAGTGCAAATATTTCTTACTTCTTCATACTTATTTATTTCTTCTTTTTCAAATATTAAACCATCAATATTTGAAACCATTCTGATTTAAATATATTTTGATGGTGCTTTTATTTATTTAATTAAATATTTAATTAAAATTAATAATTGCACTAAGCCATATCGCGATTTCGGTTTTATTTCAATTAATTGTGCAGCCTAATTAGATGTTCTATGCATGGACTGTCGTCACTTTAAGTGGATCATAAGTGTACTGATAATGACATTGAGTTGCTTCTCTGTTTCAGAGTAAGAGTGTTTGATTTGCGTACTGGCTCTTCAGTGGTCTCTTTATATGCCCATCACATGGGCGTGACCACCGTCCAGGCAGATGATTGGAAGATCGTGAGTGGCGGTGGCGAGGGATTGGTCAGTGTGTGGGAGATGAGGATAGGAGCCAAACTCTGGGAAATGCACAACAGGTGAGAACGTTTATTTTCTCCTGTTCTCATATTCTCATATATCATACTATATGAACCATAAAAGCCTGATGCATCTCAACAAACACTCAACACTTAACAAAAAACACTTTTTTATGCAATTACTGGGTTGTTCTTTTTCACGTTGTCTGGGTTGGTAGATGCACCGGGGACCCGATTATAGCATTTAAACATGGAATAAGTCAGGCTTTACAGAGTTAAGATCATCCTGCATGTTTTCAAAAGCAAAAGTGCGCTGACGACACATAATGGTTCTGTGTGTGAACAGACACCCGGTTCGCCACGTACGGTTCAACACTAGCACCCTGGTGACGGCTAACATCCCTGATGAGAAGAGCCCTCGCGGGGCTTGTATCACAGACGATGACCTCACCGCTCACCGCAGGTAAAAACACACATTACATTATATTGTGCTATCTTTGCTGTTGTGTTTCCATCTGTTTATTTTGTACTTCTATTATTTCCTTAGATACAGAGGGCTGATCTGTCACTATGACTTCTCAGTGGACTTGTCTACCCAGGAGCACGTTCTGCCCATCTGCAGGTCCAACTACACAGAGTCCTCTGGATACAACTATAACATTGGTTTGGCGATGCCGTACGACACAGTGAATGGCCCCTAGGTTGTTTTTTTAAGGACCAGCTGCACTGGAAGGATTTGAATTTGCTTTTTGAATTTTAAGATGATGTAGGGTCATATTCCTTAAAATGAATTATTAATTCAATCAAAAGTGTTTGTCTGGATGACCCATTAAGATATGTATGAGGACTAGAATTGCATACATTATTTTAATATTATTTCTGATTCTACATCTTTGTTTCTATATACGTATTGTATCATGTGCTGTTCATGCACATTTTAGTATACAATATTATTATATTAAATCACAATCTGAGAACATACAAATGGTACAGTTTCAGTGGTTTCATACTTAGTCAGTAATTCAGACAAAATATGCTATTGTTTAAAAGTTTGAGGTGAGTATCATTTATTTATTTAATGAAAGAAGTGTCACCAAGGGTGCTTTTATTTGATCTTAATTAGAGAACTTAAATTTTTTTATATTATAAAATACAATTTATTCCTGTGATGCAAAGCTGAATTTTTTAGCATCATTACTCCAGTCTTCAGTGACACATGATCTTTTCATTCTAATATGCTGATCTGCTGCTCAAGAAACATTACTGATTATTATCAATGATGAAAACAGTTGTGCAGCTTAATTTTTTGTTGAAACTTTTGTTAATGGCCAAGATTTGACCATTTAGACATGTAATGCAACCAACCAAAGTTTTTGTTTTTAGCTTAGGGGCCAGTATTTTTGAAAAGGGGTACAATCAGTGTTATTTTAGAATAACTAAGATACCCTTATAGTTTTTATTATTATTTATTATTTATTTATTTTTTATTAATTTATTATTATTTTGAGTTTGTTTTTATATTTTATCATTTTAATTGTTTTCATTTAAATTTATTTAAAGTTTTGTCATTTTCTTTATTATTTTTTCTACTTTTAATAGGGCTGCCAAATGATTAATCGCGATTAATCGCATACAAAATAGTTTTAAGTTTGCCAAATATATGTGCGTGTACTGTGTGTAATTATTATGTATATATAAATACAAACAAATTCATGTATATATTGAAGAAATATTTACAAGTATACGTATTATAATTTGTATATAATTGTTTTTATTATATATGAATAAAAAAATTGTACATAAGCATAAATAACATATTTCTCTTAAAAATATACATTTATTTGTGTATATTTATATATACATAATAATTACACACAGCACACACACATATATTAGGCAAACTCAAACATTTATTTTGTATGCAATTAATCGTTTGACAGCCCTAATTTTTAAATATGTCTGTGTAGTTTTTATGCATTTGTAGTTTTAGTAGATATAAATGGATAATATTAATAATATTAATTTATAATATTAATAATGGATATTAATATATTTAAAATGTGATTTAAAAACATTCCAGGTTTGCTGTGCTTTTTTGCACAGTTTTGTGGTCAATATAGCTATAAAGTATTAATATTAATAATTAGTAGTAGTGTTAGTAGTACTTTTTTTAATCAATTTAATTCTTTCTTGCTGAATAAAAGTCATTTCTAAAAAAAAAAACAAAAAAAAACCTTTTCGTAGTCGACACATACCATGTTTTTGTGCAAGTGAATCTATATTTAATCTGGTCTTGTTCCTTTCCTCATGTGTAGTTTTGTTTTTCAAGCATGATTACATTGCATTTACCTAATTTGGCATCAACCAAGAAAGAAAAAAGATGAATTTGCACCAAAATACCAGTTCATCTGAACCAACAACCTTTGACTTAATATGGTATGGGAAGCATTTTATAACCTTGCATAGATTCATGACTTCATCTTCAAAAATGCACAAATATGAAAAAGGCTTATTTTAAAACTATTAGTATTTTATTCTCTTCAATATAAAGAAAGGGTTAACGGTCAAGGTGAGCGTTTCAACTGACAATAATATACAAAATTATCATACTTTACTATCCTACAGTAAATGTTGTCGCTGTAAAAACAATACACACCCTGTAATAAATATTAATATATAACTTTGGTGGAAGGAAGCCAGATGGATTAAATATTATTGTAATAAGAGGGCAAACGCACAAGGGCAACAAAACAATCACTCCCTGCTGTTTTTAAAGTGAATAAGATTTGTGTATTCATTAACTTAGGGTGTGGAGTGGTAAATGTTGATTTTGTGAAAAACCTCCGCCATTATGAAATGAGCACTTTGATCAGAAGGGAAATTTACAATCGCACGGCTCAATTCCCCTGTTAAAAGTCCAGTATGCATTGCATCTGAAAGTACGTATGAATCTAAATGCCTTGAGTTGAGCATATGTCAACATATGCTGAGAAGCCACAAAAATAGCCAGGCCTCGTGGGGCTCATAAATGTCTTTCGAACATATATAAATACTTGGCATGTTTGGTTTGGATGCTGAAATGTAGTCATGTTCTCTTGTAGTCACGTCCATATCTTGAGCATTGAAGATATTTAAGAGAACTTAAACTCAATAAAAAAATGGACATGTTTAGAGCTAAAAATAAAAGTGCTGCTGTGAAGGTGAAGTGACACTCATTTCCCACATTTCATTGTTGTTTTGTCCAAGTTCCAAAAGTGAATATTCATCTTGGTCTCGATTTCTAAATTCTGCAATATCTGTAAGAGAGACATTCAAGTGTGAGGTATGAGCACCATGCATGTTATACAATTATATTTAATTATAATCCATATGATAAAGTACAAACCTGCATGAACTGTTCAAAGGTGATTCCCTCATAAAATTCATCAGGGGCCTAAAACCAAAAAAAAAAGTACCAGATCAACAGGATTTTTAATTACAGAATCACATTAGAACTTTAAAATGGTCATCATGGATTTCCAGCATACCATCTGACCCACTGTGACACTGGCCACCTCCAGCATTGCGCCATCTGAAATAGCTTTAGCGGTTTCTGCTCCTATGGTTTCATAGCTGGACAGCAGCTCCTCCACCACCTACAATCACAGTCACACTGCGGTCAAACAAGCCGTCACTGAGTTTGTTGTTTTATATAAAATAAATGAATCTTACACGTCTGTATTCTTCCAGTGTGATGACGCCATCATTGTCAGTGTCATGCATGTTGAATAGAACTACAGAGAAGAAGATATGCTTTTACCAAGATGTTTATCAAAAGTGTAATGCTGAAAGAAGTGGCCAAAAATAGTCATTCAAAAGTATAAATGTTAAAAGGGACACAGTGAGGTTTAACCTTTGTTTAGAAATACAATAAATATTAACTGAAATAAAATAAAACAAAGAAAAGCTGATTTTCCAAGGCAACATTTTTCATTTCTCTTTAGTTTAAGTACTAGTGTGGTCAAATCGATTAATCACATCTAAAATAAAAGTTTGTGTTTACATAATACATCTGTATATCCTCTGTATATGTTTTTCATGTATATATAAATATATGAATATCCTTTTCATATATATATATACATATATACATACATACATACATACACATACATACACATACACATACATGCATGCATACATACATACTCATGTAAATATTTCTTAAATATATACATGTATGTGTGTATTTATAAATACATATGCACACAGTACGCACATATACAGTATGTTATGTAAACATAAACTTCTTTTGGATGCGATTAATCACAATTAATCAATTTGACTGCACTGTTAAGTATTAAAATACATATTTATTTTAATAAAAACTGTACATATATATAAAAAATAATTTTTAAAATAATAATTTAAAAAGTTAACAAAAATTAAAATAGTATCAATGATACTAAACATCACTGATATATGTAAAACCTAACTTAAAAAATTAATTTCAGCTATTTGCCAAGGCAACATTTTTCATTTCTCATTATTATAAGTACTAGTGTTGTCAAATGCATTAATATCAATTATATACAGTGGGTACGGAAAGTATTCAGACCCCCTTAAATTTTTCACTCTTTGTTATATTGTAGCCATTTGCTAAAATCATTTAAGTTCATTTTTTTTCCCTCATTAATGTACACACAGCACCCCATATTGACAGAAAAACACAGAATTGTTGACATTTCTGCAGATTTATTAAAAAAGAAAAACTGAAATATCACATGGTCCTAAGTATTCAGACCCTTTGCTGTGACACTCATATATTTAACTCAGGTGCTGTCCATTTCCTCTGATCATCCTTGAGATGGTTCTACACCTTCATTTGAGTCCAGCTATATATAAGACCTTACAGCTCACAGTGCATGTCAGAGCAAATGAGAATCATGAGGTCAAAGGAACTGCCTGAAGAGCTCAGAGACAGAATTGTGGCAAGGCACAGATCTGGCCAAGGTTACAAAAAAATTTCTGCTGCACTTAAGGTTCAGTGGCCTCCATAATCCTTAAATGGAAGACGTTTGGGACGACCAGAACCCTTCCTACAGCTGGCCGTCCGGCCAAACTGAGCTATCGGGGGAGAAGAGCCTTGGTGAGAGAGGTAAAGAAGAACCCAAAGATCACTGTGGCTGAGCTCCAGAGATGCAGTCGGGAGATGGGAGAAAGTTGTAGAAAGTCAACCATCACTGCAGCCCTCCACCAGTCGGGGCTTTATGGCAGAGTGGCCCGACGGAAGCCTCTCCTCAGTGCAAGACACATGAAAGCCCGCATGGAGTTTGCTAAAAAACACCTGAAGGACTCCAAGATGGTGAGAAATAAGATTCTCTGGTCTGATGAGACCAAGATAGAACTTTTTGGCCTTAATTCTAAGCGGTATGTGTGGAGAAAACCAGGCACTGCTCATCACCTGTCCAATACAGTCCCAACAGTGAAGCATGGTGGTGGCAGCATCATGCTGTGGGGGTGTTTTTCAGCTGCAGGGACAAGACGACTGGTTACAATCGAGGGAAAGATGAATGCGGCCAAGTACAGGGATATCCTGGACGAAAACCTTCTCCAGAGTGCTCAGGACCTCAGACTGGGCCGAAGGTTTACCTTCCAACAGGACAATGACCCTAAACACACAGCTAAAATAACGAAGGAGTGGCTTCACAACAACTCTGTGACTGTTCTTGAATGGCCCAGCCAGAGCCCTGACTTAAAACCCAATTGAGCATCTCTGGAGAGACCTAAAAATGGCTGTTCACCAACGTTTACCATCCAACCTGACAGAACTGGAGAGGATCCCCAAATCCAGGTGTGAAAAACTTGTTGCATCTTTCCCAAAAAGACTCATGGCTGTATTAGATCAAAAGGGTGCTTCTACTAAATACTGAGCAAAGGGTCTGAATACTTAGGACCATGTGATATTTCAGTTTTTCTTTTTTAATAAATCTGCAAAAATGTCAACAATTCTGTGTTTTTCTGTCAATATGGGGTGCTGTGTGTACATTAATGGAAAAAAAAAAGAACTTAAATGACACACACACACGTCAATATTTCTTAAATATATACATGTATGTTTGTGTGTGTGTGTGTGTATATATATATATATATATATATATATATGCACACAGTACACACTTATACAGTATGTTACATAAACACAAACTTATTTTGGATGCGATTGTGATTAATTGATTTGACTGCACTATTAAGTACTAAAATAAATACTAAAATACATATTTATTTTAATATATAAAAAAAACAAAATATAAAAATTACTATTTCAAAAATAAAATATTCAAAAAGACAGAATATTTAAAAACAAACTAAAATAAAAAAAACCCTTAAATATTACTGAGTGATATCTGAAAAACATCTGCACAAACTCCAGCATGTTTGTATTGAAAGCTGCAATAGAAAGAACATCTGTATTCTTACAGCGTAGTTTCTCCTTCCTGATGATTTTCACATCCTCGTCAGGAATGCGTGGTTTGGGCGGTCTGAAGAAGGCCAGGACAGTAACGAATTCCTCAAACCCAATCTCCTGCAGACAGCCCTTCTCATTTCCACCCAAATTCCTGGATAAAATTACACAGATGTTATCTTTCAGTATGTTTAGAAGCATGAATGAATGTAAATAAAGGTCTGAAAAGGGGGGTTTTCACAGCAATACTTTGAAGAAGCATTTTTGGTTCCCAAAGATCCTTTCAGTCAACAGTTTTTAAAAGAACCATTTTTTGTTTCTTAGTGTAAAGAACATTTTAGCAAGCTAAAGAACCTTTTTCCACTATTAAGAACGTTTTGTGGAATGAAAAGGTTCCATGGATGTTAAAGGTTTTTTAAGGAACCACAACAACACATCCAACTTTACTTGCGTAGAGTGAGTTTATCTCAGCAGAGATAAACTTAACATCACAACATGTAAACTATATAATCACCCAGCTCTGCCTAATTCAACTACAGGGCATAATTATATTATAAATACTAACATCATGATTTTCTTTTAAGCTGCTTTGAAACGATGTGTATTGTAAAAGGCGCTATACAACTAAATTTGACTTGACTTGAGTTTGATCGGTATTCCAGAGATTCCCGGTACACATTTTGAATGTCTCCCTAATGTGACACACCTATGGAGTCTCTACTAACAAGCTGATGATTTGAATCAGGTGTTTGACACACAACATGTGCAGTGCAAGGTACACAAGAAACCGAGTTGGAAAATATTGCGGTAAATTACACACTAAGGTAGGTTACATGTGAAATGCTTTCTAGTATCTAGAGACAACTGTAAGAAATATTTCTAGTTTGCACATGTTAATTCATGTTCATGTTTGTTCAGTAGTAACTATTTTGGCTAAATACAGTTGAGGTCATTAGTTTACATACACCTTGCAGAATCTGCAAAGTGTTAATTATTTTACCAAAATAAGAGGGATCATACAAAATGCATGTTATTTTTTATTTAGTACTGTCCTGAATAAGACATTTCACATGAAAGGTGTTTACATAAATAATAGTTGAATTTATAAAAATGACCCCGTTCAAAAGTTTACATACACTTGATTCTTAATACTGTGTTGTTACCTGAATAATCCAGTTTTTTTTTTTTTTGGTGATAACTGAGTCCCTTGTTTGTCCTGAACAGTTAAACTGCCCGCTGTTCTTCAGAAAAATCCTTCAGGTCCCACAAATTCTTTGGTTTTTCTGCATATTTGTGTGTCTGAACCAATCCAGCAATGACTGTATGATTTTGAGATCCATCTTTTCACACTGAGGACACTGAGGGACTCATATGCAACTATTACAGAAGGTTAACTGTTTAGGACAAACAAGGAACTCATCAGCAACTATCACTAATCAAAAAAATACAGCTGTGGATCCTTCAGGTAACAACACAGTCAGAATCAAGCGTATGTAAAATTTGGAATGGGGTCATTTTTAGAAATTCAACTATTATTTTCTCTTGTAGACTGTAAATGTCTTATGTGAAATGTCCTATTCAGGTCAGTACTAAATAGAAAATAACATGCATTTTGTACGATCCCTCTTATTTTGGTCAAATAATTAACATTTTGCAGATTCTCCAAGGTGTATGTAAACTTTGAACATTCTCCATTATTATCCATGAGGGACATTCATCATTAAAGTTCATGTTGTAACACTATATTGGGTTAACCGGGACAACTGGAACCTATTTTGAGAAGAAAAACTAAACTATGCAAATATGTATTATAATTTAAATTTAATAACAATTTAAATACACTTATTTATAGCACTTTTGTTTTAATAATAAATAAAATAAATGTGCCGTCTTCCTCAACACATCTGTGTTTAAAATGTATTATAGGACACTTAATTGCTTTTTAGCAAAATGGTAAAAGAACTACAAAACATCCTTACTGTAAAAAATAATGTCAAAATAAATTAAAACAATGTAAAATAATTTAAATAAATGTAATAATTTAGATATATTTAACAAATGAAAAAAAAACTTTTTTTTATTTAAAAAAAAATAAATATGTCATCTTCCTTAATACAATCTAATACATGTATTTAAATATTATATGACACATGGTAAAAGAACTACAAAACGCAAAAAAATGAAACAACAACAATGGGAAACATTTATAAAAAGCATTGGTGTTCCTCTCAAAACTGAGATATGGACTCGCATGTTAGAGTCTGTTCTTTTCTGTACGCACCTTTCATCAAAGAAGGCCTCAATGATCTGTCTTCGAATTGGATTGATGGACAAATTGCTAACATTCTCAAGGTGTTCACGTCTGAAATTTAGAAGGCATTTCATTATGAAAGAAAATTAATCTCATCTGACATTTTTCAAAACACACGACTCAGTAATACACCATGTGTCCTATGCTTTAAAGCAGAACTTGCATTAAAATCAGAGGTGAAACGGGCATAAACAACCTATTGCATACATATTTTGTCTATGATTCAACTGCAGCACAAAAGAAAAATGCAAAAAGCATAATTTCTATTCCCTAAAACAAGCATAAAGACAGGTAGGAAATGAGTGTGATACTTTAGACGAGTGCTTATAAAGTCTAAATGAGTGCCATCAAGTCATTTGTACAGTACCTTAATGTGTCTTCATCTTGAGTCAGGTACTTAAATCTGCTATGGAGGTTTTTGATCTGCTCTATGGAAACTGAAGTGAGAAAAAAACAGCAAATTTAGGAACATTTCAAAGAACTTCACAGATGAAGCAGGTCACTGCGGTGACACTCACAGCTGTTCTGAAGGAGTGATGGAGACAGAATATGTGTGTGTGGGTGAAGCGCAAGACGAGCTGATAATGAATAAAATCATTGAACTCAATGAGGAATGCATGTTTCGTAAACTCTAATGCCTCAGATTACATAACATGAGGGGGGAGCTACACAGATAGGCTACTCTAAACAACACAACATGTAACAAACAAACAGTATTTATAGATTTAGTGGACCGAAATAGATGTAATCAATCCCTGATCTTAGACAGCTGTCACCAAACCAGAACACTCTGCTATAAGCCACTATTAGCATTGCTCACACAATGCACATTTGACACGTCCAGAATGTGCTAACTGTATACTTTAAAAGTACATGTAATTAATGGAGTATGTTTTAGAAGAAAATACTGTGCCAGTCTTTCTACAAAATTCTTTTCAAAATTTGACATTTAATTTGTGTGCAATTTCTATTTCTTTGTAATTATTTGTAAACAAAGTAAATCCTATGCTTTTTCTCCATTCCTATTTTTTTTTTTCAGCTGAAACCCTTTGACCTAAAATATTTACTTCAAGTACCCCCTGAGATTTTAAATTAATATTTCAATAATGTAACAACACATGCACATGTTCACAGTTATTTGCTGTTTGGTTAAAGGTAACATATACAGGTATACAAAAAAATAAATAAATAATAATAATAATAAAAACAAATATATATATATATATATATATATATACATATAAAGGTTTAGACTTCAAGTTTTTGGTAGTTTTTATATAAAATTAATTATTTATTTTAATTTAACTTTTAATTACATTTATTACAAACCCCTGTAGAGTTTCCTTTACAAACCCCTACCAAATATACCAGTTTTTTCTTCTGTTAAAAGAGAGAAAAAAAAAGGTACAAAGCTATCACTGGGGCGTCATCTTAAGGTACAAAAGCTAAAAGGCACATTTGTACCTTATTTATCACTAAATGCTACATAATAGTGCTTTATAAGTACAATTAGCAACTAAATTATACAAATTAGTCTCTTTTGAAAAGGTACCAGCCCAGTGACAGAATTGTACTTTTTTTCTGAGATTGTGGAAATGAAATGAAGTAAATTATAGGTAATTTCACACATACATGCACACAAGAAAGAAAAAAGACAGAAAAACAAGTAAAACCAGAAAAACTCTTACGTTCAGATAGCGAGGAAGCTCTCTGAACAAAACTTTACAGTACGGTTTCATTTTTTAACACGAGTCAACTAAACTAGTAAACATTTACTAATGATTAACTAATTCTACAGCATTTTTCATACTAGTTTATGTTAATTTCAGCATTTAGTAATACATTTTTAGAATAAAAAGTTGTAACGTTAGTTAAGGTGTTGTGAACAAACAACTAACAACAAACAAAGACTTAATGAATGGGACTTTATTGTAAAGTTTTACTATTCTATTCTGTTCTCTATTTTGTGAGGTAGTACAGTTAGTTCTGATAAGGTTTGCTCTGTGTATGCGCTTGGTATTACACACTCGGACATTTAGAGTTGTACAACAACAACTCTCCCTAATGATACAAATCAATGGAATTACTTGTGCTTCTTCAAATGTCCTCCTACTTCTACATTCCAACTGAGTGACACTTTGGGTTCATTCGATTTAGGCTCTTGTGTTAACAGTTAATCACTTCAGCACACAGTATTATGCATTTTAATATATATTTGTTCATTACAGTTGACAAAATATAAGAATAAGCATCAAGTTGGTCACTAGTAATGGACATTCACATATTTATACAGCATTTGTGAAAATATACATTTTATGACATTTCTAACTACTTGAATTGAAATTAATGTTTTAAACGTTTTTAAAAAATGTCACGTACCTCATCAATTCACACAAAACACCATAATTTCTATAAACTCTGTTATATGTTATTAAAACTTCTGAACAACTTTAAATTTTCAAAACAACAACAACAACAACAACAAAACAACAACGTACCGTATTACCATGCATATTTTTCGTACTATGGCATTCTTTGAAGTAGCCTACTCTGGAGTACTGTGTACTTTGGAGTACCATGGTACCACATAGTACCATGATACAACCTTCTGATGTCACCATTGTACCATAGTACTTTGTTCATGAGTGTAAAGTCACTTATACATATATTCTAAGCACCTGGAAAAAATGTCGCTGTCTACATATTTAAAAGTTTCATACATACTCACAGCCAGTTTTATCAGCCAGATCTTGGAACTTATGCTCTCGTCCAGACTGAGAAGCTCCCATGTTTAAGTCCGGAAGAGACCAGAAAGAAAGTCGTATCAAGAATAATCAGAACTTTCACAATGTGCCCTCAGAGTTTGATAGTAAAGCCCCGCCCCCTCATGAAATATGCAAATACGCGTACACACCTGAGTATCTCGTTTTTTCTCTTCTGCGTGCAGCATCTAAATATTTTTTGAGATTCAGAAATGGACATTTAGGTGAGGTATAATCTCCATACTTTCGAAACGACATCCTCGTTTTTCTGTCATAGCAGATTTATAGTCGTTGTCAATTACTTGTAAATAAATCGCACAATACATTTACTAATTTTAATATAAAAATGTGTATTAATCCATTAAAATAATTTTAAATGAAATAAATAAATACAAAATAATAATTTAATTTATATGATTATTAATTAAAAATAAATTAACTAAAATATTAATTTGTATGATTAAAGTATGTTAAAGACATTATTTTTTCTTAGTATTCATGAAAATATCACAGTTCACATAATGTTTTCGTTACATTCACCCAGTCTTTCTTCTGCAGCCAGAGAAAGGATGAAGTTTAGCGTGGTAGATGCTTATATTTGCATTATAAATATTTGAGGTTGGATGAGCATTAAAGTTAATGCAAACAAACTCTGCTTTGGATACAAGAGGGACACCACCCTCACTTGTTTATCATTCATTAATAGACTTTCACTTTAAGATGTTCAGTGCATGATAAAACAGAGAAGTGGTAAACAATAGTCACAGGTGATTCGCAAAAATGCTACCATTATTTAACCATCATTATATTCTGCATAATAATTGAAGTAAAATGTTTCATTGACAAATGAAATCTCAGCACGTTTTAATATTTGTATCTCGAGCCAACATGAACAAAACGTGACAATCATGTCTGCTTCAGCGGAAGCAAGGAAACCTGAGCATTTGTATATAAGTGAGTTCACATGGTCATTGTCACAAATTTGCATATATTTGTATTGTGACCTCGAAATACAATCTAAATATTCAGTTTGCTTAAGAGTAATAGTCATAAAGAATGGGGCTGACATGCTCAAATGTTTAATGATGTACCAAACTAGCATTTTAATTACGTGGACATTTACATATTTAGGTATTTAAAATCTCTACACTTACAAAACAAGTAGATAAGTCATAATAAAATAATAAATAACCAGACCAACAAAATAGAGCTTATTCTTTTATTGTGATTCATTCTCTTATATTCTCAATACTTTTGTATTTACAACCACTGTGAGCCAAGAATTCCTTGAGCCCTTGTTCTCTAGATTTTAGATTTTTTTTTAGAACTTTGAAATAAACATTACAAAATATTATAAGGTGACAGCTTTAGACATTTTACCTCATGTCAAGTGCGTGTTAGTTAACATATTAACATATGTGACATTAGTGCATTAGTTCAGTGAGATGTTTTATGAATGATGGCATAAGGAACGGGCCTGAAGCTGACCATCAACACATATACAGATATTCAGACCCTCTGTAGTTTAAGTTCACATAGTCTATACATACTATCTAGAGTATATTTTGTTTCTGCACAAATACTGTAACTCAACCACATCATTTGTACTCAACCACTCAAATACGACACATAGTTTCTTTCAGCTTAGACTACATCTGCAGCTCTGGGTCAAAATTGCTCTTAAAACTAATCTAGGACCAGGATGTTGTACAATTGAAATGAAGTACGGAAAAATGACTGATCTTAGACTGGTTTCACCTTGAAGGAATTGTTCACCCAAAAATGAAAAAGTACTCATCATCAGGTCATCCAAGATGTAGATGAGTTTGGTTCGTCATGGGAAAAGATTTGGAGAAATCTTATATCACGTAACTTGCTCACCAATGGATATTGTGCAGTGAATGGGTGCCGTCAGATTGAGAGTCCAAACAGCTGATAAAAACATCACAATAATCCACACCACTCCAGTCCATCAGTTAACATCTAAGAAATAAAAATCCATCATTAAGGCATTTTTAATGTAAAAATACTGGCTAAAATATGAGTCCTCTATCCATAATATTACGTTCTCCAATGAAAAAGTAATCTTGTCTGAATCGGGAGAGAAATATGCACAGATCAAGCACAGTTTACAAGCAAAAACAGTCATAAATGCACATGTCAGTGGACTTTTTTTACTGGATGAAGCATTATTTTGGATTATGGACTTATATTTTGCCTAAAAGTGATTGTTTTAAAGTTAAAATGCCTTGATGCATTTGTTTTTTTTTTTTTTTTTTTTTACAAACACACAGATTTTCATTTCATAAGATGTTAGTAGATGGACTGGAGTGGTGTGGATTACTTGTGGATTATTGTGATGTTTTTATCAGCTGTTTGGACTCATTCTGACGGCACCCAATTACTGCAGAGGATCCACTGGTGAGCAAGAGATGTACTGCTAAATTTCTCCAAATCTTTTCTGATGAAAAAACAAACTCATCTACATGTTGGATAGCCTGAGGTTAAGTAAACATTCAGCAAATTTTTATTTTTGGGTGTACTATTCCTAGATCTTCAAACATCAAATTCAGTCCCTTGTCAGTTGTAACAGTTGAGGAGAAAGTGAATGACTACGCATCTAAAGTGGGGAGGATAGAAAGGGAAGGAGGTGGCATTCTGGTCTACGGATCTAATAAGTCGTGCTCCTGGAAGTTGGCGGTGGGCTCCGGTGATTGCCCTGAGTTTGGGGTGAGACTGTGGTAGAGCTCCTCTACAGTCCTGTGGGTCTTGCACATGTCCTCTGGGTAACGCGCCTGGAGCTCTTCATTAGCGATGTAGTGTGTGTCAGAGAACTCAGTGAAGTAGCGGCCGACCTCAGGGTGAGCGATCTCCAGTGGGGCGGAGTGAGGCTCCAGATTTTCTGCAAACGAACAGAGCAAGTGAAGGTTTCTTTTTCATTTTAAGACTGCAGTTGTCTCAAATCAATTAACACCTCACCCATTTGCCCCGAAAATAAATGATTCACTGATGCTGATGAAATTGAGAGCAATTAGGACAAAGACCCAGTTTTCAGATACCAGAAAGTGATAATAAACAATTCTCCAAAAGTATATACACAACCTAAAATCATGTTAGATTAAAATAAAACAAAGAATCAAGTCACTTCCATTGTTTAAATCTTGGCTTAAAGAAGTTCACTTCCAGAACAAAAATGTACAGATAATTTACTCACCCCATTGTCACCCAGAACGTTCATATCTGTCTTTCTTCAGTCGCAGAGAAATTACGTTTCTTGAGAAAAATTTCAAGAATGTTCTCCATATAGTGGACTTCAATGGTGCCCCCGAGTTTCAACTTCCAAAATGCATCAAAATGCAAAGGGCTCTAAACAATCCGAGCGAAGGAAGAAGGGCTTTCTCTTATGAAACGACCGGTTATTTTCTAAAAAAAATAAAATAAAATACAATTTATATACTTTTTAACCTCAAATGCTCGTCTTGTCTAGCTCTGCGATTGGCATGCATAGTCTGTGTAATCTGGGTCAATACAGTTAGGGTAGGTTAAATTTTTTTTCCCTCAACTTCAAAATCATACTACGCCGCTGCAGAAGTACAGACCCAGTATTTACAATGTGAACGTGCAAAGTAGATCAAACGCCCTTTACAAAAAAAAAAAAAAAAAAAAAAAAAGGTAAAGATGTAGGACGACTTTGAAGTTGGAAGACAAAATAAGATGGGAGTTTTTTGACATACCCTAACTGTATTGACCCGGATTACACAGAGTACACATGCACATTGCAGAGCTAGACAAGACAAGCATTTGAGGTTAAAAAGTATATAAATTGTACTTTTTTTTTTTTTTTTTTTAATAACTGATCATTTCGCTAGCTAAGACCCTTCTTCCTCGGCTGAGATCATTTAGAGCCCTTTGAAGCTGCATTTTTAAACTGCATTTTGGAAGTTCACATTCGTGGGCACCATAGAAGTCCACTATATGTTTTCCTCAAGAAACATAATTTCTGTATGACTGAAGAAAGAAAGGCATGAACATCTTGGATGACAAGGGGGTGAGTAAATTATCTGTACATTTTTGCTCTGGAGAAGCGAACTTCTCCTTTAATGCAAAAACTCACCTTGCGCAGCGTATCTACATGTCCCGTCTTGCACTAGGACGTTGTAGAATGGCTGATCAGCCCCCTTAGACAGCTGATGGACCCTCATAGTGTTAATCCACTCCTGACTCATGGTGCATTTAGGGTCCCATCCGTAGATAACGCAGTTGTAGCCTGACCTATGAGAGAAATCAGTTTCAGAACACTGTCAATCAAATATTCCTAAAGCTATGTAAATTTTTAAAGGGACAGTTAACCCAAAACTGAAAATTCTGTCATTAATTACTCACCCTCATGCCATTTCAAACCTGTAAGACCTTTGTTCATCTTCAGAACGCAAATTAAGAGAGCTTTCTGACTCTGCATAGACAGCAACGCAACTAACATGTTCAAGTCTCACAAAGGTAGTAAGGACATTATTAAAATAGTCCTTGTGAAGAGAAGAAATTGTTGAAATTAGTTGTTTTTGTTGTCTTTGCGCAAAAGAAGTATTCTAATAGCTTTAGAAAATTAAGGTTGAACCACTGATATCACATGGACTTTTTTAACGATGTCCTTACTACCTTTCTGGGCCTTGAATGTGTCAGTTGCATTGCCATCTATGCAGGGTCAGAAAGCTCTAAGATTTCATCAAAAATATCTTTGGAGTTTTGAAGATGAACGAAGGTCTTACGGGTTTGGAACGACATGAGGATCAGTAATTAATGACTTTAATAATTTTCATTTTTGGGTGAATGGACCAAACAGGAACTCACCTCTTATGTTTCATGATGAGACCTACAGAGTACTGTACTTCCCTGTGCTCAGGCACGCTGCGTCTCTTTACCTCCGGCTCTACCGGATGCCTCTTATGCTGAATGTGTTCGAGCGTATGCTGCACCAGATACCCAACCGCTCCGTGTTGAGACGGGTCCAGAGCCTGGATATGCTGTAGAATATCCAACACCTGAGAAAGAGAGAGAGAAAACAAACAAACACAGTGGTTTTGCGTTTCTCCCATTGATTATAAAGTTTGTATTTTGTGGATTAAATGCAATATTCATCCTCGTTTGGAAATTTTCAATGTAAATGCAACATATTTACGCTCCCTTATAAGCCTGTTGTTAGGCGTGAAAGTGATCTATGTAACAAAAAGTTTAAAAACCACTGAGACACGATGTTTAATATCCAACGGTTTTTTTTTTTTTTTTAATTTCGTGCAAATAGCCAAAGTTGTTGGCAGATTGCACAGTCAATGCATAGTCATTTTGTGAGAAAGTGTGATACGCTAGAGCAAAACAGGCACTATTTTTGGAATCAGCATCCAAAAATTAGTAAAAAAAAAAAAAAACAAGCATTGGATGTTTTTCAGCAAATATGATGCAGGGCATTGTAATATTCTTAGTAAAAATAGCATGTTTTGATTGTACTCTTTGTGAATGGTTTCTATTACTGTTTACACAGGGTAACCAGGGGGCTATTTAGTACCAGTTATACGTGGAGCAAACAGTATCTACCTGCAAAATAGCAATTACCTTGTTTTATACCTAGTGCAAATAGTTGCTTGCTTTATAATGAAACGTCTTTTTCATGGAATAGAAAGCAGGATTGGGATTAGGAAATTATGAAAGATGAATTTAGTGATATTATACTTAACTAAAATTGAATTAAAGCCACATTTTTTCTATCATTACTTAAATTATTCATTAATTGAAATAAAATAGAATATAAAAATGTATTTAAGCTAGTTGCAGCTAGTTTAATTTGACTATTAAAATAACGAAAACTGAAAAAAAAAAGCTTTAGGTAAAATATATATATATATATATATATATAAATGATCTAAAACTACTAAAAATAAAAAAAAATACTAATAATTGAACTAAAATAATTGAACTAAAAATATAAAACGCGTTCAAACTATAATAAGAAAGTATAACAGCATCTCAATGATATTAAAATAACAATTCAATCTAGTGTCCTTGTGATAGCGCATATGTGCAACCACTGTGCCAAGAGATTTTATCTTTGACTACTCTTTAAGCAAATGACGACATTTAAGTTTAATCTGTGAGACTAAACTCACTTTTTCAGGCCAGATGCCCAGGTGGAAGTAGAGACGGGCCTGCAGCAGAAGATATTGTACATTATCAGGGTTAATAGTGAGGTAGAGATCCAGAGAGTCCCGCAGGAGCTGATATGATTTCTCATTCCCTTCCCTGCACAAAACACAAAAGCAAGCACATCTTGTAACAAACGTGGGTCTGACATCTTCACAAATTCAGCTGACAGCCAAGAAAAACTGATTTTATTTACAACAGTCTACAACTGCATAAATCCCTGACTGGCTTACTAATGAGTATATAAACAGCATGAAACATGTCGTTTAAACACCTCCTTCATTCAGAAGTGCAAAGATTTAAAGAAATTATCATAAGACAATAGTACAACAATATGAATATAAAACAACAGTTCAAAACACACTGACTCACAAGTAAAATGCATGTGTGATTCTCACCCTCTTTTGCCAATGTTAAGCAGATTTCCCACCATTCGCAGCAGCAGCTCGCTGGTGCTTATAGCGCTGTAGTAATCTGCTCCCACCTGGTGTCGGATCAGATTCTCACACTCTTTAGCAGCCAGCTGCTTTCCTTTCCCAAACGTGTCAATGTATACATAGTCGTAGATGTCATCACTCCTGCAAAACAACTCATTAGTCAACTTAAACTGCTGTTTTGTTTTTAATGCAAGCACAGCTTTTTTTGAAGAATACTGTGTGAAAAGCAATATTGTTACATTGTCAGATGTAATGTAAAATGTAAATGTAATAGTAAATGTAATGCATATATAGTATATCCTACTTTACATGGATACATGCTCACGTATACTATGCAAATCTTGGATGCAAAATGAAAATTATGTTTTCGTCCAGTTCTTTATATATTATGTTTAGCTTTATCTGTATATATATAGTATACTCACATACACTACTATATAGCGAATCTCAACTGCCTGATTGCTTGTATCGTTGCAAAATGTATATAATATTATCTCACAGCTCTAAATGTGGTAATAAGATATTCAGATATCATAAACATTAACATCATGATTTTTGTAACATGTGAACAGCGCTATACAAATGAATCTGACTTGAAACTGATTGGTGTTTGCCATGTAATTTCATTCTAATAGACTGTAATAGCTGGAATGTGTTAAACGCCCACCTCCTTTGATTTTGGCACCAGCGGAGCAGGAAATGGTTGGGGAAGTTGACAGGCTCCAGAGGAACTCCTAACTTCCTGGCCAGAGTCATGTAAAGCACAGAGAGGCTGATGGGAATGCCTGTCCGACGGAGCATCACCTGACCACAAGGGGGCACATTGTGAGAAATAAACTAAATTTCTGTCTAAATTTTAAAATTGCTTTAAAACTAAAAATTGACACATGCAATACAATGCTTTAATGCACATTTTTTTCTTTTTTTAGCACAATATTAAATATACATTCTATTTAAAAAAAAAAAAAAATAATTTACTTATGTAATGCATGTTACTTATAATGCATTGCTCCTAACACTGGTTATCCACACCTGCCTAAATGGACCTTTCTCACATTTCCGGGTTTCTCATAGCGGAAGTCATCATAGTTGGGTAAAATCCAAGAGCAGTGAATGGGAGTGTATCAGAAATATATTTTTTGCAAAAGAAAAACTCCACGATAATGTTTTCACGACTTTCAATCAAAGGAAAAAAATTGAGAGAGACTGATATCAGCAGTCAGAGAATTTTAACTAGTTTTTTGTAACTAGATGAAAAGGTGACATAATAAAAAAGTATAGTGTTATAAATATAGATGTATTTAAAAAAAAAAAAAAAAAAAAAAAAAATCAAAATATGAAAAAATGACAAGGATTTATGATGATGATGACAGTTGAAACGCGTTATCACAGTCTTGTGAAAAGGGTCCATTTAGTATTTTGGAGACGAGTATGATGTCCATGTGATTGCATTACCTGATGTATGTATGAGTTGAGTGGATTGTAGTAGTCACGCTCATTGCCCTTGTACTGTAGCTGGTCATACAGCACAGCATTCAGAGCACATATGACTTGCCTTTGAAACTCCAGGTTTTCCAGAACAAAGCAGTCACCTGGAAAAACACTCCAGTGAAGACACATATTGGATGCTACAGCTTCAAGAACAACTATACTGTTGTGGTTGCCTGATGCAGTCCAAACAAAGTAGATTAAAAAATGTTGAAAATTAAACTTAAATTAATTAAATTAAAGAGTCTTCCAAGACATTTATTTTATCAAAATCAAGCCGAAAGCTTTTATCGGACAACAGGGAGAACGTAAGCCTGGCTACACATGTCTGACTAATAGACCTCATGAGAATAGTAAATTGAATTTTCCAGATCTCTCCTTGCAGACTGACCTTGACTGGCTCGTAGACTTGGGTGAGTGGCATTTTTCACTCGCAGATACTTCTTCACCTTGTCTGTAATTTCTTCTATCTGCGCAGATATGCTCTCAAGAGTGATTTCAGCCAGAGGGTTGCAATACTGATCAACCAAAACCGCGCCTGGTATTGGAATTTAAACAAACGGTATGGTATTTAAAAGAGTTGAGTAAATTTTTTTATCAGGATTCTTTGATCTACAATAAAAAGCTTTTGTAACATTATACATTATACCATTCAAAAACTTGGAATTAATACTTTTATTTAGCTAAGATGCTTCAAATTGATCAAAAGATGAAGACATTTATAATGTTACAACAGACGTCTATTCAGATAAATGCTGTTATTTTGAACTTTCTATTCATCAAAGAAACCTGAAATTTTTTTTGACTCAGCTGTTTTCAACATAATAATAATAAATATTTTTGAGCAGCAAATCAGAATATTAGAATGATTTCTGAAGGATGATGTGACTGGAGTAATGATGCTAAAAATTCAGGTTTGAAATCAGAGGAATAAATTACATTTTAAAATCTATTTAAAAAGAAAACTGTTATTTTAAATAGTAAAAATATTTAAAAATGTTACTGTTTTTGCTATACTTTGGATCAAATAAATGCAGGCTTGGTGAGCAGAAGAGACTTAAGATACATAAAAAAAACCATAAAAAATCTTACTGTCCAAAAACTTTTGACTGGTAGTGTATCAGAACATTTTTGATAATATTACAAAGCCCAGCATTCAGCACACATTTCAATTTAATTATGCATGTAGTTGAGCTATGATTATTATATACGATAACTGGCCATCTGGCCTTCATTTTGCCTTGTCGCTGGTAAGACAAAACAGTATAATATAATTATTTTATATTTTTCTATTAAAGGAATAGTTCACCCAAAAAGTGTTACTCACAAACACACAGCTTTTCACTTCAGAAGGTGTTAACTGATGGACTGGAGTGTTGTGGATTACTTGTGGATTATTGTGATGTTTTTATCAGCTGTTTGGACTCTCATTCTGATGGCACCCATTCAGCATCCATTGGTGAGCAAGAGATATAATGCTAAGTTTCTCTAAATCTGTTCCGATAAAGAAACAAACTTACCTACATTCTTGGGTGGCCTGAGGGTAAGTAAATTATCAGCAAAATTGACCTTTTAGGTGAATTGTTCCTTTAATAAGAAATAAGAATTTACTTTCTTTTGTGGTACATCAGATTACCTTCAAGGGCTGATTGCTGTTCTGGTGGTCGCTCAAGGAAAACCTTCAAATTCCTCAAAATGTTCTGCTGCCGGAGGAAGTACAGGATTTTCTTTGCATAGTACTTAAGTGTCAAACATTTCCTGGGAAAGAAGGAAATTCACAAATTCAGTTAAACCATTATGTGTTAAGAAGAAAATAAAATTATATTAACGTGAGTTCATTTCTAACCTTTTGTCCGAGTTCAAAATGCCAAGCAGTTCATCCTCACAGAAGTGTTCTGGAGCACCAAGAGACTCGATTTCGGCAAAGCTGTCTCCAAGAACCTGACCAACGCAAGGCTGAGTTACAGATCTCTGGGTTAGTTGCTAAAAAAAACTGATTAAATCCAACTTACCGTACAAATATACCTGTCCAACCGTAGCATAATAACCATATCAGAAAGATTACAGTTTTTTGAGAAAATGACAAACTGTTTTGTAATTTAGTCTCTTTTAAGGTCACTTACAACTTCTGTGAAGAACCTCTTGGAAATAGACTCCACTGTTCTTCTTATCTGTTGACCAACCATGTGCCGGGTTTTGAATTCTTTCAGCCAGTCGTATGACTCATTCTGCTGATAAAATCTCTGCAGCCTGGGCCACCTAAAATATGAGTGACACAACAATGTTTGACCTTAAAAAGAAAAAATATAAATGTGATTTCACCAGGGGAATGCAAATATGTTAGATGTATTCCTTAAATGAGACTGCAAAACAAGTAATAAATAAATACTTGTAGCACAGGGTACATTTTGTCAATTCGGTTTTATGCAAAATCTACCTAAAGACTGTAATTTACAAGTAAATTACAAAATATGCTAAAATACAATAGTAGTTACCGTTACTATAATACCTCTAAATGTAATAACCTTAAAACTACTTATATTTAAAGAAGCTTATGTTAATTAAATACGAGCACATTAGAATATCATACATTTCTGTGTTCAAGGTCACTTAACATTACTAACAATTATAAGTGCATTCAGTTTTTTTTCAACATATAGGAGGTGAACTTATGAAAATGAAGCATCACATATTATGCATCTCTGCCTGTGCACACAGGACAAATTTGGTGCATCAGCAGAATGAGAACACGACCTGATAGCTGTCAAGTCACGCACTGAATGCACATCTTAAACCACCTATCAGGGATCAAACATATTTCTTATGGTTGATAAACTGGAGGTTAATGGAGTTATCAATCTTTAGAAATGTTTTAATTTATGCAACCTGAGCTTGTACTGATGCGCCCAGACCTTTCCCCTGCCATGGCACACGTCATGCAGCCTCTTGCACGTGCAGGAAACGTTGCAAATGTCGATATGGTTTAGAACGGGGAAGCACAATATATGCTCTAATAATTCCGCTGGCAAATCGGTTAACTGCTTGGCGAAACTCTCTGAAATAACCGCGTTTGTCCCTAAAACACGATCTACCGTGTATGGCGTCGCCATCTTTTCTGTTTACTCCGATGACCTCATCGAAGCCCCGCCCGATTGTCAGCGAAACCACGCCCATTTCTGGTGCAAAGGGCTGAACTTTTGAGCGTAGAGTGAAATGATCCGAATATACACATTTAGATTGGAGTGCATTAAACATTTACTATAAAGAATATATATATTTAATATAGATTACAATCTAGAAATAATATCAATTTTTTTGCATTAAATATTTAATCTATCTATCTATCTATTAATATAGATTAATTGTATTTACATTCTTAATTTGTAATTAATACAAATCAATGTAATGAATTCATAATTTGTAAAGTTTTAAAAGTAATAATCGTTTTATGTTATTAAAAAACATGACACAAATGTACAAGTGCTGTTTTTTAACATTTACAGCCTGTTAAGTACTTGAAAATTTGCTGCGTCTTAGCTTTACGTTACGAAAATATTTATTTATTTACCTATTTATTTAGATTAATTGCATTTACATTCTTAATTTGTAATTAATACTAATTATATTATTATAAACAACAATTACAAGTAATAAATAAATAATAAACAGTTTAATAAGTTGTAAATGTTTTCAAAGTAATAATCGTTTTATGTTATAAAAAACAAAACGTGCTGTTTTTTTTTTTTTTTTTTTTTTACATTTACAGCATGTTCAGTACTTGGAAATTTACTGCGTCTTAGCTTTACATTACGGAAATGTATTTATTTATTTACTTATTTATTTATTTATTTAGTAGTACTGTTACATGTATTATCCCTGATTACAAAAGAACAAAACAAAACAAAACAAATGGCTTTTAACTATAGCTGAATGACGCGCGCTACTGCGCATGTCCTCCCGCCTCCTCGTGCACGCGCACGCGAAGTTTCAGCTGCAGTTTTGTTGGCCTGATAAGAGTCAAACCAGCAGCTGTGTTTGTGTGTCAGGTGTTTAAACGGGCGTGAATCATACACACTGCGCGAATTCAGCTGTTTTAACAGCTCGACAGGTGAGTTAGCAACCAGTTTACAAGTTGTCAGGCCAATTTCGTTAAAAACACAACAAAAACAATGAGGCATGAAACCGTAGATTAGCCTAAACAAGCATATATGAGCACCTAAAATGTTGAGAAGTCGTGTAAAAGTTGGTATCTTGCTACACGAATTAATACTTAAGTGTTATCTCATATGTTAATGTTTGTCATCAGATGTCTGTCACTTAGATAGGTTTTTACGCTTACAGTAGTTTAAAAGCAGCTTCTTTTGTCTGTTGTTATTGTACATGTACTCAGATACTATCTGATAAACTTGTGCTCTTGTCTTTTTCCATTATCTTCTTACAGGCTTAATGGAGCTTTAGAGGAAGTAAAAGGGATAATATGTGTCCGACTACTAGTTACCAGTTAACGCAGGTGCTTTGAAATCGTCCTGCCTTTAGAAATGCACTTTAATCACATTATTGTTACATTTGCCAGTAATGCTAAATTGTAGCTTTTAACCAGAGTTAAACTCTATTGTTTTCATCATAAGCTATGCTTCAGATAGATAGTTAGTCGACAGGTTTATGTTGTTTCTGAAGAGGAGGAAAGTTTCCCATTAGCAGCTATTATGGCAAGTGTCCTTGCATCAAAAATGGGGCTCAACTCCCTTCGGAGGAAACAAGCTAAAACCTTCAACGTCACAGTTGTTACAATGGATGCAGACTTAGAGTTCAGCTGTGAGGTGAGTAGTTTTGTTTTTAAATGTTATGTGTTTTTAAGCTATCTGAATTATGACAGAATTATGTCACTGAATGCATACATATCTGGTATTAAACTTGTTGTAGCCTATAACCAAACCTGTACTGGCAGTGATCAATGCTTCTCACCAGTAACCGGGGGGCATGTAAGCTTAACTCGGGGAAGGCACCAGGCTGTCGACATTTTAATGTCCTCGCTCACTGTTGTTGTGCCCTTGAGCAAGTCACTCAGCCTGACCTGTTTCTCCAGGGGATCTGCGTCAAGACATCCCTGTCTCCTCAAGCTGCTTTAATGCTCGAACAGAGGCAGTTCAGTGGCCTTGAGGAATAGCTCTTCCAAAAAATGGAAATGGTGTCATCGTTTATTCCCCTCATGTCATTCCGATCCAGTATTAATTTTTTTCCCCTGTTAAACACAAAATGAGTACAAGCTACAGCTTGCATGCAGCGAAAGTGGATGGTGATTTATATTGCCAAGCTATTAGAAAAGCACTATAAAAGTGGTCTATATCACTTGTGCACGATATTCTAAGATGTCTGATATTTAAATTTAAGGGATTTTTAAATTAAATAAAATGTCATTTTCAGTAAGTTAATCCTGTAGTGTTGAAAACAGTTGAATAGATTTTTTTTCAGGTTTCTTTGATAAATAGAAAGTTCAGAAGAACGGCATTTATCTGAAATAGAAGTTGTTTGTAACATTATAAATGTCTTTATCATCACTTTTGATTAATTTAAAGCATCCTTGCTAAATAAAAGTATTAATTTCTGTAATTCCCCCTTTGAAATCACAGGAATAAATTACTTTTCCAAATATATTAAAAAAAGAAAGCAGTTATTTTAAATAGTAAAAATATTTCACAATATTACTGCTTTTGCATTGTTTGTATTTTGGATCAAATAAATGCAGGCTTGGTGTGCAGAAGAGACTTCATTAAAAAACATTAAAAAACATTAAAAATAAAAAAAGTTAAAAAAATAAAAATAAAAAAAATTAAAAATCTTGCTGTTAAAAAACTTTTGACTGGTAGTGTACATAAAATGCATGTACATATCAGCTGCAAGTCGAAATCTCCCAATAATATGTCTTAGTAAGACTGTAATTTTTATTGTGGAGGCAAAACATATATTGCAGTGCAATATAAAGATGATTAAGACATAAATAAACGTTCCTGAAGAGTGATGTATCATATTTGATAGTTATTTTTAACACTATTTTTCTAAGAAGAAGAAAAAAAACAAATAAACCTGAATCACTTCTCTTTATAGAAACAATTTTGCAACAGACACTTACATCACAGTCTGAAAGGGGATGTTTTTAGAATCATACTAAAGTGCCTTTTATTTGCTAAAAGAGTATAAATAGTTGAAAGAAGGCCTACAATAAATTGTGTACAAAGATTTTTTGGCAAATTTTGGGTATGTTGGCAATTTAGAGGAAAGTTGTATATCATATATGGTACAGTAGGCTTTTGAAAAGGCAGGTAAAAAAGTGGTTTGTATTCCTGTAGTTCGAACAGTAGATCACACTATTAGCAATGCCAAAGTCATGGGTTCGATTCTCAAAGCATAAATGAACTGATAAAATGTATACCTTGGGTAAGTTGCAATGGATAAAAGCATCTGCCTAATAAATGTCATGTAATGTAATGTCAGGTTTTATGTCACTGACTTGAAATGCCAGTGATTCTTATCATAAATGCAAATCTGAAAAATGTTGGTGCTTCCGTGTCAGCTGATGTGCGTTCACAAGAGTACCATGACACGTGTGTGCATTCTGCTGATTGAAAATAAGGGGCAGTGCATCCAGATTCTACGTCAGAACGCTGGCCCCTACGTCAGCAGAATCACATGCATGCATCGTGGTACTCTGGTAACTCAGTCTGACACTGACATGCAAGAGAGGAAATTGTAAATGTTTTTTTTTTTTTTTACACGCAAAGTATTCTTGTAGATTCATAAAATTACTGTTGAGCAACTGATATCACATGGACTATTTTATTGATGTCCTTACTACCTTTATGGGCCGTAAAACATTTCAGTTGCATTGCTGTGTATGCAGGGTCAGAAAGCTCTCAGATTTCATCAAAAATATTTTAATTTGTGTTCCAACGATAAGCGAAGGTCTTACAGGTTTAGGATGACATAAGGGTGAGTAATTAATTTCTCACAGAATTTTCATTTTTGGGTTAACTATCCCTTTAATATTAAAGGAAAAATTTACTTCCAGAACAAAAATTTACAGATAATTTACTCACTCCCTTGTCATCCAAGATGTTAATGTGTTTCTTTTTTCAGTTGATAAGAAATTATGTTTCTTGAGGAAAGTATTTTAGGAATGTTCTCCATATAGTGGACTTCAATGGTGCCCCCAAGTTTAGACTTCCAAAATGCAGTTTAATGCAGCTTCAAATGGCTCTTAATGATCCCAGCCGAGGAAGAAGGGTCTTATCTAGCAAAACGATCAGTCATTTTCAAAACAAATTGACAATTTATATACTTTTTAACCTCAAATGCTCTTGTCTTGTCTTGTCTCTGCTATGCGCATGCTTAGTCTGTGTAATCCAGGTCAATACAGTTAGGGTATGTCAAAAAACTCCTGTCTCATTTTCTTCTTTAACATCAAAAACGTCCTACATCGCTATTGTAGGACTAAAACAAACATCCAAATCTACAAAGCAGGCAGCATCCTGTATGGCAATAATCATCATTCCTATGTATAAAGGTGTTTTGTACAAACGGTGAATCCGGTGGGAGTTCTGCAGGCATACAGAGGACTCCTCTGTGGAACTGCATTTCATTTGCACATAACTTCCACTGAGTTTCTTGCAGGAAGATGCCCTATTTTTACAGACAAACCATCACAGGGAGTGTTTTTGAATTAAGGGAAAACAGATGGTAGTAAGAGAACAGCGTGACAGACGGGGACCATGAGTTAATGTCCCATGAGGCCCGGTGGTCCCACTCCACAAGACCCTGTGTACTGCTCAGTGCCTGCCTGTCTGTTTGCCTGTCTCTCACTCTGTTTTGATCTTTCACACTCATTAACAGTATTTCCTACAGTGGTAATGAGGTTCTGAGGGATCATGGTTCTGTTGTTATATAATATGCCGATAAGGTGTCTCATCGTGTACTAAAAAGTGGTTTTGGATACAAAATTAAATGTATAGTTAGAATTGAGGAAGCAAGATGTAGCTGTTCTGGTTGGCATTTTTATGGGGCAATTTTTTGTGATATTGATCTTGATCTCCAGTAAATATTAAAGCAGTGTTGGAGGTTCAGGCACTGTGACATATTGTTGATTACCATAAACATTTGTTCCTTAGTTTGTAGAAACAATCAGTTTCAATTGTTTCAAGTAATGCAGTTGCAGTAGGAGTCTGTGGCACAAGATGTTTGGATGGATTTAAAAGCAAAAAAACACTTCCAGAACAAAAATTTAAAGAAACCCCCTTGTCATCCAAGATATTCGTGTCTTACTGTCTTCAAGAAATTGTCGTAAAGAAATTGTTTTTTTAAGGACAACATTTCAGGATTTTTCTCCATATAATGGACTGCTATGGTGCCCTGAATTTTAACTGCAGTTTAAATGTGGCTTCAAATGATCCCAAATGCGGTTCTTCGCTGAAGAAGTACACAGTCTTTGCAAAGTGAATATGCAAAGACTAAAGATCAAACAACCTTAACAAAAAAGGTAAAACAGCGATATAGGATGATTTTGAAGTTGAGGGAGAACATGAGATGGAAGTTTTTGCGACATACCCTAACTGTCATGAACCGAAAAAAAAAAAAAGAGTTCAGGCAGAGTAAGACAAGACAAGCGTTTGACATTAAAAAGTATGTAAGTTGTATTTTTTTTTATGAAAATAACTGATCGTTTCGCTAGATGAAACTTTTCTTCCTCGACTGGGATTGCTTATAACCGCATTTGGGATTATTTGAAACCGCATTTAAACTGCATTTTGGAAGTTCAAACTCAGGGCACCATAGAAGTCCACTATATGGTGAAAAATGCTGAAATGTTTTCCTCTTTACAACTAAAGAAAGACATGAACATCTTGGATGACAAGGGGGTGAGTACATGATCTGTACATTTTTGTTATGGAAGTGGAGTTTGTTTTATAATTATTCTTTTGAATGAAAATGTATTGTTTGAGTATTAAAATTGTCTAAATCCTTAGTGGTGAAACCCTTCAGGCAGATGAACTTCTTGTAATGTAATTCATGAAAGTGTAATTTCCTTCAAATAAACAGATTGGTATTTTGTGTATGTTATGTAAAAGCCACTGGATTTACTGAATTTACATAGTTGTGGCTGGGAGATAAATATTGGATTTAACTTGTTACTGACACGATAAGCAATTCTGTCACAGCGTCATGTTACCCTGTAATGTTTACATCTTATTGGTATACTATCAAAACAGTGTGTGTTTTAGCATTTAATCCTCTGCAGTTTCTTGTCCCATATACTTGCATTATAAATGCATTGCATAAGTGCATTATTTTACTGGTTATATAAACTCAGGGCTCAGCTTACAACCCAGATATCCCTTTGCATCTGAACCATTTGGAGCATTGCATTTGATTTCAGCTTCACTGATATTATATTTTGGTGCATCTTCGTATTTCCTAAACACCACCACTTGGTGGCAGCATGGATTTATAAAACAAACCCTATTTGTCTCCCTGCACAGTCATTGAGATTTTATTGCCTACCATTGATAGCTGATAATAGCTCATCACTAAAGTCATCTACAGGGCTTGCTAAACCACAATTTATGTTATTTCCAGAAGCCTTGGGTATATAGTGATAAATATTATTTCGCAATGACAGAAAATGGTCCCTAAACAGTTATGAATAACATTGCCAAGATCCTGAAACTAGAGGAAAAACCATAAAGCCGGTTTTATTTATTTCAGCTCCTAAATGTTTTCTTGGCATGCTGTTAAAGTAAAAATGAATCTCGGAAGATGGTCGTTACAATGCACAACAGATTCCATATATATTGGCACTCGAAAAAATGTGTTTCATATATTTTCTTGGGTGTTAGTATAACGTTGTCATGTGAAACTTAATAGAAGTGCACAGCATATTTTTTTATTTGATATTAAAAACACCAAGTTGTTGTTGTTGTTGTTTTTGTGTTTTTTTTTTTGCGCTATAGGATAAAATTTAAAGACATCTGAGTGCTAAAGGTATTGTACATAGTACTGACCTCATGTAATCTTGCACTGTGTAACAAGAAAGACAGTCTTGGTGTAGCTCAGTCAATATAATCTTATTTGGAGTAATAGCCTGGGGTTCAATAGTGGATAAAGACAGGAATTTGACTTTGAGGTTACTGCTTTTGTACTTTTCTTGTGCTGTTATGCTGTCAAGTTTTCAGTACTTCATTTTTTTTTTTTCCTGAAAAGTCACATAACTTCACTGAATATTTAGAACAGTGAGTGAACGCTTTTCTACACAGACACACCTCATTTCTCTGTGAATGTTTGCACCAGCTGACGGTCGTCCTTGAAGGCAGCCGTCAGCTTTCTAGAGGGGAAGCATCAGCATATTTAATTGGTTGGTCTCTGGATGGCAGCATATTGTCATATGTTCTCATACATAAACATTAGGCAAGATGAAACCGCACCTTGAAAAGCACCTGTCCCTGTTATGCTAATACAGTTTGTGGTGTTGATGATGTTTGCAATACTCTCTGGAAGTTGTCAGTACTTATAACAGCAAGGTTCTCTCCTCTGTGTCATAAACTTTAATCATTCAAGGTGACATATGTGGCAAGTATATTGTTCACAAGACAGTAGCACCTAGCTCAGCTGGGTCCAGATGATGCTTTGTATACCGGAATCGTACTAATGACAAGGCTAATCGAGCACAGATGCCTACACAAGAGAATTATTCTAACAAGATGAGTTTTCTAATTGTTATTCTGCTAATATACACCTGCAGATTTCAAATTGATTTTTTAATGTTATTAAATGGACTCTTCTAATATTGGGAAACAGTAAGTGTTTACATGTTATCTGGATTACGTAATCATCTAAAATAAAGTACTTGTAATTTTTATTTTTATTTATTTTTTTGGTGCAGGTCCTTCACAAACACCAGTTTGAGAAACATTAATGCACTTATTGTTGAAAATAAAATTAAGTTAGGTCAAAAAAAATCTAAAAGTAATGAAAAGTAGTCAGAATACATTACTTGAAATGTGTAATCCAACAGAGTTTACTAACTACAGATATTTTTATGTAATAAATGCTGGGTTAAAACAACTTGGCACTGGGTAAAATATGGACAAACCCAGTGATTGGGTTGTTTTGACCCAGCAGTTGGGTTAAATTTAGGTATTTTTATTTAACTCAACTATTGCTTAAAAATGTCTAGATTTCTTGCTTAAAATGAACCACTAGGCTAGAAAATAACATTTATCAATATGTTTAATACATAAACATTTATTAGTAAGTTGAATAAATAATAATTAAATAGTTTTTTTTTAAATAAACATTTATAAATTGGTTACTAATCAGTGTTTATCTTTTGATTATTACTGATGCCTCTAGTAATTACTAGAGTGTATATAGTCTGATTCTTAATTTACAGCCTATTTTGGGTTCATTTTAGGCCGGCCATATAGTAATTTTTAAACAATAGTTGAGTTAAATAAAACTACCCAGAAGGCTGGGTTAAACATTTAACCCAGTTGCTGGGTCAAAACAATCCAGTTGTTGGGTTTGTCCATATTTTACCCAGCGCTGGGTTGTATTTAACCCAGTATTTTTTTAGTGTAATCTGAATACAATTTGTCAGTAATCTCCCCAGTGCTGTTGAGAAATAATTTGACCCTTATTTCTAAAGTTAATGATAAAGATGCGGCCTTATGGAGGTGCATTTGGTAGTAATAATGAATGTTTTGTTGCTGCTTTATTGATTCTGTTCAAGTATGCAGTATACACAAGACAATTAAAGTCATTTTAATGAGAAATAAGCAACTGATATGCGTCCGCAGTTCTTTGCCAATTGAATATGGTAATTTTTTTTTCCTGGCCTCTTGAGAGTAGTCCTCCTGATAAAAGATGAACCGATATGTCTGTAAACGAGTGAATGCGCTTGCTGACAGCAGTGACTTTGTAATGACGCTCAGATTCATTTCTCAGCCTTGTGTCCACATGGTCTGTGGAAATGAGGTTATTCGGGGGAATGTCGCTGTTCATTATACTGGTGCTGTTCAGATTTGTGGTCAGTCTGAATTCGATTAGTCTGCCACAATCCCTTGAGAGTTTTTAGGTTGTTTCCTTTAAAGCCTTCTTGAAATTAAAATTGGGGATTTATTGTGTTCAGGCCTTGTCTGTCTATATGTCCTGGCCTTTATGAGTCTTAAAAATAATTTAAAATTCAGCCTATGGATCATAATGCACTTTTTTTTTTTTTTTTTTTTTTTTTTTTTTTTTTTTTCCTCACAGCTTCATGTTACTAACCTTTTTGTAATCTTGTTTGGACAGCTGAAGTGGAAAGGAAAGGATTTGTTTGAACTTGTGTGCCGGACACTGGGACTCAGGGAGACCTGGTTTTTTGGTCTGCGGTTTGACGTCAAAGACACTGTGGCATGGCTGAAAATGGACAAGAAGGTAAATTGATCATTTTTAGACTTTCTTGTGCTTTCAGAATAGTGTTAGTCTGATAAATGCTTGAGGAAATGATTTGGAAAAATTATTCCTTTGTCGTGTATAATAGATCAAGATATTATGATATTCTAATTTACTTAATTAGGCTTTTAAAACATTTTTACAGATCTTATTAAATTGTGTAATGATGTACACTACCAGTCAAAAGTTTTTGAACAGTAAGATTTTTAATGTTTTTTTTTTTTTTTTTTTTTTTAAAGAAGTCTCTTCTGCTCACCAAGCCTGCATTTATTTAATCAAACATACAGCAAAAGCAGCAATATTATGAAATATTTTTACTATTTAAAATAACTACTTTCTATTTGAATATATTTTAAAATGTAATTTATTCCTGTGAGCAAAACTGCATTTTCAGCGTCTTTACTCCAGCCTTCAGTGTCACATGATCCTTCAGAAATCATTCTAATATGCTGATTTGCTGTTCAAGAAACATTTTTATTATCAGCATTTATCTGAAATAAAAAGCTTTTGTAACATTATACACTATACCATTCAAAAGCTTGGAGTCAGTATACTTTTTCTTTCTTTTTTTGTAACATCTATAATGTTACAAAAGTTTTCTATTTCAGATAAATGCTGATCTTTTGAACTTTCTATTCATCAAAGAAACCTGGAAAAATCTACTTGTTGAAAAATCTATCTGCTGTTTTCAACATAATAAATGTTTTTTGAGCAGCAAATCAAAATGTTAGAATGATTTCTGAAGGATCATGTGACTGGATTAATGATGCTAAAAATTCAGCTTTGAAATCACAGGAATAAATTACATTTTGAAGTATATTCAAAAAGAAAACAGTTATTTTATATAGTAAAAATAATTAACAAATTTTTTTTTCCAGTTTTTGCTGTACTTAAGATCAAATAAATGCAGGCTTGGTGAGCACTGTTACTGTTCAAAAACTTTGTAGTGTACATTATCTTTCAAAATAAAAGTAAAAAAATAAACTTTCAGAAACATTAAAACATCTTATTGAGTCCGAACATGTGAATGGTAGTGTAAATAAAAACAGACTATCATGAAAACCAAACCAAACCATCACCCTTACAAAACAAGTACTCTGCGGTATTACCGTGGTAATATTATGATACTGAAAGCTTTAACCTATTCATGTACCATGTTCTTTTCATTGTGCTTTAAAGAATACTATAATACCACATTAGTAGATGTCCGAAAAGGACATGGTATTATCATGTCCAAAAACGTGGTTGTGTCTTGGTACTTTTTTTAGTAATTTATTGTCAGTGTATATGAAGTTTCCAAGGCACAGCACAACATTTATCATGACTTATCTTTGTAATAGGTTTTGGATCATGATATGCCCAAAGAAGAGCCCATAGTGTTTCATTTCCTGGCCAAGTTTTACCCAGAGAATGCTGAAGAAGAACTGGTGCAAGATATAACACAGCACCTCTTCTTCCTGCAGGTGAGTCATTGGCTCAGGTGGGTTTAGCTGGACTACAGCTCAAATTAATTGGAAATTTTTTGGCGTGTTGCCACTTTTATTGATGGGAGGATAGAGAGAGGACACGAAATGATGGAAAAAGAGGTGACTCAAACTCGCATATGTGCACGGCTTTAGCAAATTTCCTCGAATTAACATCCGTTCTTAATCAAATACCACAGAGCGGCTTTTCATAACCGAAATCATGCTGTTTATGTTCTGGGATTTAACTTGGTGACTTCTCAGAGTCTCAAGATAGATGTCAGCTCGGCTGGCCTTTCATGGCTTTCTTTGTTATTCATATTGTGTGTGTATATCAGTTTAGATGAAAATCAGTCTGTGTCATGGATATTATAATGCAACTGTAGAAGGGTCTCAGTAAAATGATCTCAGTCTGATTGTTTTTGGTGCAGATTTGAATGCTTTTGCTGCATTCGTATGCCTTCATAAACAAGGATTTAAATTCATTTGTCATTCCTAAAACTTACAGTATGTATGTGGTCTAGGATTAATATAGTTTTGAGTGTTGAATCTATTTTATTGTTAATTTGTCTTGTAAAATTTTTGTTTCCACATTATCATTTTGTTTAATTTTAGCATTGATTGAATATTTAATTTTGAATTTAAAATAATATTATTGAAAATTATTTTAGTTTCAGCCAAAGTTATTATACTAACTTATATCTTTTAAGAAATTTTATAATGGTACATTTCTCAGCACAGTCCTGTGCTATTGATATTTAGTGGCATTTTTAGGTTTAATATACATATGTGACCCTGGACCACAAAACCAGTCAGAAGGGACATTTGAAAATGAAAATGAAAGATAGATAAATAAGCTTTCTGTTGATATGGTTTGTTAGGATAGGAGAATATTTGACCGATACAGCTATTTGAAAATCTGGAATCTGAGGGTGCAACAAAATCAAGATATTGAGAAAATCACCTTTGAAGTTGTCCAAATGAAGTTCTTAGCAATGCATATTACTAATCAAAAATTACATTTTGATATATTTATGGTAGGAAATTTACAAAATATCTTCATGGAACATGATCTTTACTTAATATCCTAATGATTTTTGGTATAAACCAAAAAAATGAATGCTTTTGACCCATACAGTGTATTGTTTGCTACTGCTACAAATATACCCGTGCTACTTAAGACTGGTTTTGTGGTCCAGGGTCACATGTGTTGTATAGGTTTCAAGTTTTGTAATGCACCATATATTGAAATCTGAAATTAATTTATGTCATTTATTTTATTTAGGTTAGGTTTGGAGTCATGAAAATCTATTTTAGCTTAATTTCCCCAGTTATGACGAAACTATTTTTTTTTTGGTTTTCCTTAACAATAATAACCTATTTGTGATTAGGGTTGGGTACCGTTCACATTTTAACTGGTACGGTACCGGTATCGGTATCTGGAATTCGGTACCGGTACCCAATGGTACCTTTTTCTGGTACTTTACTCTCTGTGTAATAACTACAACATTTATTTTAGTAAAAAAAATAAGTCCAAAACTCTCAGTTTCAACATTTTGAACAATAGGGCCTTACAATTTCTTTATTTTCTTCCAGAAATTCTTGTTTAAATTTTTGTGATAATCAAATGAAGGCATTACAATTTTATTTATTTTTAATCAAATGAAAATTAAATCCTTTTTTTTGGGCAAATAAACAGAGGTTTACTTTTAAAATCAATACATGGAAGAAAAATTGTGTGAATATTGCTTTAAAAATGTTTTAATAATTATTGTATTTTTTTTTTCTACAATTAAGTGGTTAATCTGGATGTTGGTTCCTACGGATTTGGAACAGTATGGAATTTGATTTAAGTATTTTCCAGGTCTGGAAAAGTATGGAAAAAAGAAAGCAGAGTATGGAAAAATATTTTATTTAGTTTTTTTATCATAGAAAATTAAGAATTTAATGAAACTAATGTGTTATAATGTATGATTCTTTAGTGATTGCTAAATATGCACTTTTTGTTTATACTAAATGCAGGTTATAAGCATTTAGGGTTTCTTCTCACAATATTACATAGCCTCAAGGACCTTTGCAAAAATAAAAAATATACAGACTTTTATTGCACATTTGCACATGAGAAATCATTCAACTCAGCATATAGGACAATGCACGCTGAGCTGCCTATTGTGCTATCAGCCCATTTCACGGTATGTTTTTTTGGCCTCCATAAAGTATGCGTTAAAGGAGACCTACAGCCTTGAAATATGGCATACTGCCTTAACGAAAGCCAAATTTTAAATACTTTTCTTTTACAGTACCAGTCTTTTTTATAGACCTTTGTTGGTGAATTTTGTGTCATCAGCCTGTTTTGTTATGGTTATGGCCACAGGGGATGTGCTAAATTAGACATTAGGCCATGATAATAGGTTATATAAAACTAGAAATTATGCATACACATGCAAAAAAAATTTCCCATGCACAAAAATGTTTCTTGTGTGCATATAAAAGTTTGTATTTTTTTTTTTTATTTTAGGGACTGTGTATGTTGTCACAAGAAAAATCAGTGAAAAAAAATATATATTTGCAGATGTTTTCCAAATATAAAGGAGAAAATAATGCTCTATGGATGATTTATGTTAAAGTTTGTCTGGAAATCTACTGAAAGGTTTGGAGTCTGGAAAAGTATGGAATTTTGAATTGGAAAATGGGTAGGAACCCTGATTGTATTTTTTATTTTTATCATTTAATTGTTTTATTTTAAATTTGACGGAAAATGGAATATATAAGTACGTACTGTACAGAAGTAATACAAGAGTAATATATTTCTGTTACACGTTCAACCGTACTTGTATTCTGCCATTCATACATACAGGAGCAAGCGGAACATATTTAAACCCTTTTTTTGTGTTTTAATATTCACAGACACTAGTCCATATCGTAAATCGAATTAAGCGACAGCCCTACTTTTATTCATACAAAAATTGATGAATCTCGTGGCATTCTGCGCTATAGAGTACATTCCATTTTTATGAATGGACTCTGCGAACCTGTCCGCGTTTTTGCGGAAACCATATGGCCCTAGAAATGTAACCACACTTCAGAACATTTCTGTTTGCCCTGTGTGTTGTGTTTGAATGAGTTGCAGGGGTGACATCACATCACAGGGTCTCTCTCTCTCTCTTTCTTTCTGTAACATATCGCCCAAATGCGTTCTCAGGTACCGAAATTTGGTACTGATTTAATGTGAATCACTACTCTGTAGTACTGACGCAATTTGGTTGGTACCCAACCCTATTTGTGATTGAATCTTCTACCTTTGTGCTGCCAGCCTAACTGCTAACCCCTAGATTACCATCATGCTCCAAAACCAAGAGCAGAAAATTGATTTGATATCTGCATAGTGGTGTACATAATTAATTTATTTGGACTGTAAGTATTGTTTGTACACAACAGCAGGTAATGATGTGTCATTGACCCAAACTCGGAAGGCATTTCAACTCAATAGGCTTGGCAGCAGAACAGAACTCCTGAATTTGGTTTCTCAGTGCAGTTCTGTGTGAGAGAGGTTTGTGGGCTGGCTGTGCTGTCTGCGGGTTCAGCGCTCTCTTTCATTGTTTGGTGTGATTGTGTTCAGCCATGTGGAATCGGTGTGCTTCACATCAGGGCCCCTGTCTCTGATTCTATAAGCCCAGGGGAACACCTCCCACCGTAATACGGCTTCCTGCCAAGATTCGTTCTGAGCGATCAGAAGCCATTAAGCAATAACACCTTGATTATGAGCACATTATCAATCATTTCATTGAGCGAGATGGTTGCTCTGCATGGGAGGTAAATATGCACCTGTTTTGCATGCATTAACTCTCGGTTCAGTTTTACCAACAGTGTTGCGACTATATTTGTTATTTATGTAGAAATTTGCACTTCACTTTACAGTGCTTGTACCAATCCGATAGATTTAATGCAGTGCAAAGGGCACAAGAAGAAGCAAACGTAAGTTGCTTATCTTCACCCATAATGGGAGGTAGACCCGCGGCGCTTCAGAATGGCGACGCACTCTGAAAACGAATGTAATGAATTCTCAAAAGATGCTAATGAATTCTGGGAAGGGATTGGAGAACGGTGAGTCTGTTTTCTTTTAGCCTCTGCCCTCCGCTCATATGTAGGCTTGGGATAGAGCCACGTGTTTGGTTGTGCAGATCCTGTTTAAAAACGCTCATCTGGATGGACGCTTATCAGGAACGGACACCCTTCCCAGACTTGCGCTCTTAAAGTGCTGTCACATTTGTAAAGCAGATTGAAAAGACGACTGTAATAGCCAAAACCTTTTTGACTAGTTACTGACACATTGCATGCTACTTTTGTGACTGTTTTCACACTGATAGTCGGGTTACGGATAAAAGAGCAAGCATGATTATTTTTTTATATATGAAAGAGGTGAATGGGAAGCACTCTTAACAGGGATGGTTTACCTGGAAATAAAAATTCATTACTTACACTTTCTTGCTTTTGCGGAACACAAAAGAATTTTTTTTGAGAATATCCTGACAGCTCTTTTCAATAAAACAAAGGTGAATGAAGAGTGTGGCTAGTAAATAAGAAGAGTAGAATAGAATAAAATGGCATAGAATGTAAGCTTTTGTTACGTGTATTATGCATGCTTTTACAAAGTATAAAGATCATGAAGGAAGAATATAGGGCTCATGTGCTATAATCAATCATATCAATACCGTTTAATACCATTTTAGAGTCAGTAATTTTTTTTTTTTAATTTAAGGCTGTATTTATTTGTCCAAATACAGTAAAAACTGTAATATTTTTAAATATTTAAAAAAAAGTTTTTTTAAATATTAATTTAAAGTCACTATTTTATAAATAATAACTTTTTAATATTTTAAAATTAATTTTCAGCAGCCATCGCTCAAGTCAAGTCAAGTCACCTTTATTTATATACCGCCTTTAACAATACAGAATTGTGACAAGGCGGCTGTACAGTATTAAATAGGAAACAGTACATCAACAATGCCAAAGGCAACATTAAACACTCACATTATAGGTAAAGGTAGTTAATCAAAAACAATAAAATAAAATGCAATATTGTGTTAAGAGAAAGTGTCCCCAACTAAGCAAGCCAGAGGCGACAGCGGCAAGGAACCAAAACTCCATCGGTGACAAATGGAGAAAAAAACCTTGGGAGAAACCAGGCTCAGTCGGGGGGCCAGTTCTCCTCTGGCCAAAGTTCCCGTGGTCTTGTGCCGACAGCCGTCTAGGTGATGTGGTCTTTAATGTGGATCCGTCTCTGGGGCTCATCTAGTTGATGTGGACTCCGCTGACATTCAGGGCTGTAGAGGTCGTCTCTAGGTGCTGATCCACCGTCTGGGCTGGGTTCGGACTGGATCCGGGGGACTGCAGTGACCATCTGATCTGGATACGGACTGGATCTGGTGGTTAATGTGACCTCGGAATAAGAGAGAAACAGACTAATATTAGCGTAGATGCCATTCTTCTGACGATGCACCGAGTACATCGGGTGTTATGGGAAGTGTTCCCGGTTCCGGTTGACCTAATTAGTGCAGCCTAACAATCCTTTAACGGATTTGAATTATAAGAATGTGGATTTGTTATGTGTAAGCAAGGTTAAAGAGATGGGTCTTTAATCTAGATTTAAACTGACAGAGTGTGTCTGCGTCCCGAACATTGTAGGGTAGATTGTTCCAGAGTTTGGGCGCTAAATAAGAAAAAGATCTGCCGCCCGCGGTTGATTTTGATATTCTCGGTATTATCAAATTGCCAGAGTTTTGAGAACGCAGCGGACGTGAGGGACTATAATGCGATAAGGTACTGGGGAGCTAAACCATTCAGGGCTTTATAAGTAATTAGCAAGATTTTAAAATCTATACGATGTTTAATAGGGAGCCAGTGCAGTGTAGACAGAACCGGGCTAATATGATCATACTTTTTGGTTCTAGTAAGAACTCTAGCTGCTGCATTTTGGACCAGCTGGAGTTTGTTTATTAAGCGAGCAGAACAGCCACCCAATAAAGCATTACAATAATCTAACCGTGAGGTCATAAACGCATGAATTAATGTTTCAGCATTTGACATTGATAGCATAGGTCGTAGTTTAGATATATTTTTGAGATGGAAAAATGCAGTTTTGCAAATACTAGAGATGTGGTTTTCAAAGGAAAGATTACCATCAAATAGCACACCTAGGTTCCTAACTGATGACGAAGAATTGACAGAACAGCCATCAAGTATTAGACAGTGTTTTAGGTTATTACACACTGAGGTTTTAGGCCCAATAACTAACACCTCTGTTTTTTCAGAATTTAGCAGTAAGAAATTACTTGTCATCCAATTTTTTAACTCAACTACACAATCCATTAGTTTTTCAAATTGGTACGTTTCGCCAGGCCGCGAAGAAATATAGAGCTGGGTATCATCAGCATAGCAGTGAAA
>NC_066873.1:40471341-40593841 GCF_022985175.1 Labeo rohita
TAAATGCAAATGAGCTGCTGCTCCCCGCCCCCTTTTCCAGAATAGGACTGTGCCTTTACAGCTTGTGTTTCAAATAGTCTGCTAAAAAACATCTGTTTGGCTTTTCATTGCCACGTCTATTGCAGTGAAATTGTGTTTTAAAACCATATCGGCTTGAACTTCTGATATTTCTTCTGTTTTTTGTTTTTTTTTACTTCTGGTTTTCTGAGCGCACACATCCGAAGCACATGCACAGAAAGCGGCTGTCACACAGTATGTGAGTACTAAACTAAGTTCTCTTTCATCTCTTATTGCACTTAAACTCTCAAATTCACACAAGTTTATGTTAAAAACACACATGAGTTACAAAAACAGACGGTGTGTGAAGTTAAACAGCTGGGGGAAAAATGTGGCAGCAGTGAAATATATAAATCAATAAATCCACTGCTCTCTTGTCTCATCTGAGGCTGGGAATCTTAAATAGTGTTCTGTGCTCATCTGTGCAGCCAAAGACAGAACAGTTAGCATGCTTTGCTCAAACTTTTGCCATGGCATTAGAACTAGTACACTGTTGTCACTTGCAAAAACACAGTGGCAGTGCCATGAGTAGAAACGTGCAGATTAAGGGGTGGTAATATTATAATCAGATCAACTTTCTACATCACAGGGGGAATGAATTTTTTTTTTTCACATGCTAGCAGAGAAAGGCTTACCAAAACAAATTTACCAGGTTGTGCACATTTTCTGGGTCGGTAGATGCACCGGGGACCCGATTATAGCACTTAAACACGGAAAAAGTCCGATTTTCATTAAATGTCCCTAGGGTTGGGAATCGGATACTTCTTGTGAAATTAAAATTTCAATTCTGCCTATCGATTCCTATGTGCGGTTCTTTTTCTTTTTTTCATCTGTGAGGACCCGACCTAGTGATCTGCCAGGACCTTGCTCACTAATCTAAGTGCATAGCGCTTCAAACCATGGCTAGGTTGCACTTGCGATCAGAAGTCGAAAAAGCAAAGTATAATATTTGTGATAAGCTAAACATGTTGCAACTGAACACTTGAACATTCAAATCTGCGTTCGTGCTGCCGCTGACCTAAAGAGAGCCACTGTCATGTAGGCTATATAAATGATGTATATGAACAGTTTCAGTCTTTTCAACCACACAGGTCATTATTTCTGTGTTACAAACATTCAAATAATCACAGAAGTACTGGGATAAAATGTCATAGTCTGGATATAAACTCTGATATGTACGGTAGAGATCAAAATAGAGTAAATCATCCGTTTGAAAGTTTATTTGACATTCCAAATAATGTTAAAAATTTATTGATTACGTTGTTATGCCAGTAGGTGGCTTGATCATTCATTCAAAAACACTGATTCATCCAGTAATGAACCAAGTAAATCTTGAGTGAATCACTGAATCATTCACCTAGAAATTAGGCCTACATGTAATTTTGTTTAGTTGTCTAATGTTTTTTTTCTTCAGAATCATAAGAGAACCACAACTTCCATTTAAAAAAAACAACAACGACCCAATTTATCCAGAATCATGCAGCTCTATTTTGCAAACAACTCTTAAGTGAATCTTGTTTTTATGTAGCCTGTTGATTTTTGTTCATGGTATTCATCTGCAACTAAATGTTTAGCAAAAAAGAAGCAGAATAAATATGCTTGATATCATCTTTTATTCACACTGGAATCGAAACTGGGAATCAAAAAGAATCTGAATCGATAAGCAGAATCGGAATCAGCAATCTGAATTGATAAGATTCTAATAATACCCAACCCTATATGTTCCCTTTAAAAAGTCGGAATTGTCAGATAAAAAGCAACAATTAAGTATGCATTCATTCATTCATTCATTCATTCATTCTGTGGTGGAAACAAACTTCCATAAGTAGGCTAACACATTGCATTAAATGTGAAACTTTCAAGAAGAAAGACTAAAAATAGTATTTTCTTGCAAAGTGTACTCCATTAGTCTTTTATTATTCCTTTATCCAATTGTAGTTTGAAAAATCAGTTTTTATGATGTAACTTATTTGAGATTCACTGTTCCTCTCACAGTCTTATATTATCACTTGTTTATGTGTACGTGCACTCATTCACTTGCTTGTGTGCAGTTTATATTTGGGCGTTTTTGGACGGCTCAGTGTTATAAGTGGGCACATCCGTGTGGTCGGTTTGGCAGCACTTAAAATGTGTCCACCCAAACCTACGCCATTTAGTTTTTTGTTCGCTTTTTACTGTTAAACACAAGCGTTTTGCACAGTACACGCAGACACTTCCAAGGGCCTGAAGCCTGAGGGTGGGCGGAACTTTTTATTTCGGGACTTCTCTTTCTCTCTCCTTCCTCTCAGAACAGGAGGAGCGACGAGCGAACAGACAAAATTAGAGGAAAGCTGCGGGATCTGCAAAAAATCGCTGAGAGTGTCAACAAAGTCTCTGTGTTCGTAATCATATTTCACAGCATTGGCAAAGTTATTGATGGGGTAAGAACACACACATGCTGTTTACTGGGGGAGGAGAGACGCATCGGATTGCTGGCAGAAAAACTTTAAAAAACAGAGGAGAGTTATTCAGCCATGCGAACGCATGTGTGGGCTCCTTTTTCATAAGATTTCTGAAAGAAACTTCCTTTCTCACACACATATAAGATGAAAAATAGAGAGAGCTGGCATAATAGACCACATAATTCCATCTGTTAGCATGCACAGCAGTGAAGTTGAGAGGGATTTGGCAACCGGAAATGTTCAAATTCTTGACAAAGATATGTAAACATATCTTGGCAGAGTTTTTTTTTCTCTTCCTGTCATTGGTTGCAGTGCTAAAATTATCTCTGTTAGGACACACCAGCAGTTGGAGGTGTAAAAGTAATGTGAAAAAAATGTTGGAGAGAGCGAGTGTGTGAATTTATTTACATGTGCTAAAATCAGGTGGCGTTAAACACACACACACACACAAGGAAAGGTAGATGAAGGAACAGATGCTGTGCATGGTAATGAATCATAAAGAAAGTTGGAACAAAAAAAGAAGCCCTTTTCATCAGTGTAATTTCCTCCCAGGTTGACTTCCTTCTGTTGTATTTCAACAAAAGCTGAATTAGCTGTACTTTTATCCTTATGCTTTTATTACTTGGAAGGATGTGAAGACAATGCTATAAACAAATAGGCCTGTCGTCATTTACAAACAGAACACAGTGATGTAAATTCAATAGATTTTTATGCATCAGTACATTTTATTTGGCAAGGATGCATTAAATTGATGAAAAGTGACAGTATAGACATTCATAATGGTTTATACTGCAAATAAAGAGTTTATTTTGAACTTTTCGAAAAATCCTGAAAAAAAAGAAAAGTAAAGAAAAATATATTTTTTTCACAAAAATGTTTTAGCATTAATCAGTGTTGGGCATGTTGCTAGTTATAGTTACTAGTTACTTCTCACAATAAGTAACTGAGTTAATAACTTATTATAAAAGTAACTAATTACCAGGGAAAGTAACTATTGTGTTTCTTTTTTTTTTTTTTTTAATAAAAATGTTCAAATATGTCAAATAACTTGGATGCCTCCAATATTAAATATGTTAAATGAATGAAATTTAAATTAAATTAATGTTTTTTTTAGTTTACTCACCAGACTAATATTATATATCTGATATAAAGCTTAATGGCACAGTTTTTTTTAAATATCTGACACTTCGTCAGTCAGTCAAGCATTATAATATGACATTATGAACATTTAGCATTAAACTTTAGTAATATAACTTTCGTGAATGAATGCATATTTGTCATATTGACTAAACTTAGGACTGGTGGTGGTGCTTAAGATATTGTTTGTAATTTAGTGTTTCAATAGAAAAGAGAAAAAACTAAAAATAATACTGATAAGATAACAACTACTGCAAATTCTACTACAAATAACAATATAAAACGCTCCAAAGGATTAATGAGCCGCTGGGTTTATGAATATTAATCATTTTATCTGCATTCGCTCGAACTGATTTGCTGAAATCAAAACATGGACTACAATAGGTGAGCGCCAGCCAATGAGATTGGAGTTTGCGCATTAGTTCCGCCTACTACCGGAAAAACAAAATGTTTCTTGAGCAGCAAATAAGCATATTGGTTTGATTTCTGAAGCATCATGTGACAATGAAGATTTAAGTAATGATTCTGAAAATTCAGCTTTGCATTACTGGAATAAATATATATATTTTAAAATAAGAAAACAAAAAGACATTATAATAATATGTCACAATATTACTGTTTCACTGTATAAAATGCGGCCTTGGTGAGCATAAGAGACGTCTTTCAAAAACCATAAAGCACAGAATGAAATACTTCAAGCCTCTTAGTTATGTTGCTTGTAATGTGTTTCTGTTCATTATGTAAAGTGTTTACTTACCTTGAATAAATTTAATAAATCAAATAATGTTTACTTTTCTTGATGGTTACATGACATTTAACTCATAATTAATTATTTGCATTAATATTAAACTTTTTAAATGATTTAAAGAAGTGTTAAATAACAAATTAGTTCAATCAAGAATATCAACTACTGACAATTTGGTACCGTGACAACACTATTTGGTTATGTGCAAAAATACTAGTGATGTTTTCCTTCGCTAATAATCCGCCTGTGAAAATGGGAAAGCCCAATGTGCTGGCACAAAGTCCCCGTTCAATTTGTCTGGCAAAGGAAATGCTGTGACAACACTTCATTTTAAATTGTGTTCTGATATGCTTTGGACCAAAAAATAAATCTATTTGTGCTCCTCATGTTAAGATGGTGTAACAAGATCCTTTGATATTTCTAATCATGTTTTGGTGCATCTTCTGTCATGTCTCTAATACCACTGTGAGGAAAAGAGCAAATGCTGATACAATAATATTAGCATGTTCTGTTGCGCTTCATGTGTCGGAATGAGCCCATGGCAATCTATAGTTTGCATGTAAAACATGTTTTACATGACTGAACATGTCTTACTTTTCCAATGTTCTTTGTAGGCAGAGAAGTCGAGAAAATGCTTCATAAAGACTTAACAGCTTTTGTGGCTGAAATTGTGATGACATGCAGACATTGACAGTGAATAGCAAGTAGTTTAGCACGATAATTAAACACTCGTGCATTAACAGGTGTGATGCATAAATACATTATATTTTTGTTTTGGGAACATTAAATATTTTAAGTTTATCAATAACTAAATACCAACATTTGATCTCAATCTTATTTAAACTAAATAAATTTTAAAAATTGAATTAAAATACATTTAAAAATAATTAATATACAAATAATATTAATATAAAATGTCTACTTAATATATATTTTATTAACAGTATTATATAAAGATGTTTTAAAAATGCTAAAATACTTTATGAAATTTTGTAATATTTTATTTCATGCTTATTGCATGTGTGATGTCACTAATATTCTACAGGAGATGACTGAGACCCACAATTTTTATGTTGCTTTTCGCTTTTAAACTAGTACTTTGTAAATGACACAATGTTACTGCTAGTAATTTATTTATTTATTTATTGCACTAGTGACATACTATCAGTGTGGATATGACAATTAAAAATTGCACTTTATGTCAGAAAAGGTTGCATATGCCTAAACTTATCACAGTAAATATGCTGCATAGGAACAACAGGAGCAGCCTGCAGTTTTGGGTTTCCCTAAGCAAGCTCCTTTATGCTGTGCACCACAGTAACTTCCAGTATTAGCAGTTCAGGACTGGGGCTAAATTTCACACACCTGGGTTTCTTTAACTAAAAAAGGGTTGGATGACTGCTAAACACAGCACTGTGTCATCACAAGGCAATGCCACACTGAAGAGACTCTCTGAAGAGTCCAGCTTAAAACCTTCCGAGGTTATTTTCAATAGTATTGCCAGAATCTTTTAAATGTAAATTCAAGGTCATTCTTTTTACTCAAGCACACCTGTTGCTGGATTTTCTTTTGAACTAATGAACCTCACATATTCACAGAGCACTTACTGGAGAACTTGATGGGCGACAGCAGTCATGACACTCTGAAGCTGGGCAATCGGTAAATAGAGTGCTGCAGTTGTGATGTATTTCTGTAGGCCAACCTAGAAGTTAAAGGGGTCCTATTATGCTCTTTTTCAAAGTCTTGATTTTGTTTTGGGGGTGTACTAGAACATGTTCTCATGGTTGGTGGTTCGCAAAACGCATTATTTTTCACATAATTTACATTATTACAATACAGTTCTCCCAGCCTGGCACAAATAGCTCGATTAGTTCCGGGTTTAATGAAGGCCAGCCTTCTGAAAAAAGGAAATGACTGGTTAGCTATCCCAGTGTGCTGCGATTGGCGAACAGCTTAGACGGTGTTTCAGTACTGCCACACCCCTTGTCAAAGCAGTTAGTGCAAGCTAGATTAATAGTGAATCTTACATTTTAAATATGGATATTTTTCTTACAAAAACACATCGATTCATTACAGGAGCCCCGGGAGCCGTGTGAGGCACTTTTTTATTATGGATGGATGCATTTTATTAGACTTTACTAGACTCTGATTGCATTTATCTGAAAGAAGGAAGCCATATACAACTAGGATGCATTGAGGGTGAGTAAATAATACACTACGGTAGTGTTGAGTCCCATCCTCAGCCTGCGAGATCACAGATACATCATATTATTGTGCTAATTTATTTAATTATTTTACATACTTAGTTTCATTGCCCGAATCCAGCTCCTAAAAGCAGCCTAACATTATCAAAAAAACATCATCACTAATCAGCCTAGCCTATTCTAGTGCAAGTTTATGCATTTTAAAAAACACTTGCATTATGAGTGAAGCTATCTACACTGTATGATGAATAAATCTCTTACCACACACTACACACGGCACATTATGGCTCCGACGCGGCAACAGGAGTAGATCGCGGCTTCAGCATGTGTTTCGACCCCCTGTACTGCACACGTCTGCGGCGCGTTACTGCTCTGAAGTGGCCTCTCTAGTCAAAGCTTGTGCTTATACCCGCCGCGCTGCGGCTCGTTGAAGCGGCTCTCCACGCTGCATTGCTAATGTTTGGCTAACCCTCCACCTCGTCCCAACAATTCGAATTTCCCCACCCCCCAACAATTCGAATTTCCGTAGGCGGGATTTAATTTAATGATATTCTAATGGATCGCGTTGTGACATCATTGCATGTGGAAAAACAAACGCTGTAGTCCAAAGGAGCCGTTTGTTGTAGTTCTTAGAAAGACATTTTTTAAAAACGAAATATCTCCCTTTGGAGTGGACTTTGAGATTTGTAACTTTGTAGATCTTTTATGCCCAAATATACACACATAAAAGCATTAAAGCATAATAACACCCCTTTAATATCATCCTGGTTCCCTAGTCAAAAACCTAATATATTTCCATTGGTTTTTGGATTATTGCTGAAAATACACTATGTGATCAACAAATGATTCTTTTACACATTTTGTTTGCAAAATGTCACAGATTAACATAACTTTTATAAGTTTTGAAGTCTGAATACAATCACAAGAAGTAAAAGCTAAATGTAGATTATAAATGAAATAGGTGAAGTGACCATTAACCACCACCATAAAGCCAAACAACTCTTTTAATTGAAACAACTGAAAAACATTTTCCCTGAAAGTCTGAGGTAGAATAGTTCGGAAGAATGCAATTATAAACACAATAAGGCTATAAAAGCCAATTAGTAAGTAGATGAGTTTACCTGGTCGAAGTGATGTTTAATGTCCCTGATTGCCTCTGTAGTCCCGTTTAGCCACTTGTTAGCAACCACCTTTTTCAAGAGAAGTAAAAGCTTTAAGAAACATGACAAGGTGATGTTACTGATGTAATAAATGGTCTAAAAAATATCTTGAGCTTTTGTTAACCACAGACCTTCTTCAGCCATTTAACTAAAAACTCCTTCATAAAGCCCATTGACTTTAGGATGATGAAAATGATAAAATGCTCATTTATTTACATATTTTGGCCATAGACTGTAAAAAACATGGAATTAGTGTTTGTGATGTCATCCGTAGATTTCTGAAGTGCATTTTTGAAGCCCAAAGTGAATGAAGCCAGCCGTCACCATCTTTGCAGCGTATCACTCCTGGATACTCGAAAATGGGAGACGTGGCGGGAGTTGGTTGCTGAAACCATGCTCGCCCAGCTCGACAATGGCAGCGATCCACCAGTCACTCAAGTGGCCATGCTCTTAATTACACAGAACTTTAAGACTTAATATAATTTATAATATAATTTAAGTTATAAAAAAAAATCACCCCCCATCACAAATTAGCTATGTAGAACAAAACCACTTTTTGTATCAGGCTGTAAACATTTTTTTCTGCTGTAAAGTTGGGTATTTTAACATGGGGTGTCTATGGGATTGACTCCCTTTTGGGGCCAGTCAATGAATTGCAGTTTAAGTCTTCCATGTTGGTTTCAAGAGAGAGACTGGAGGGTTGCTGCTTGGTTTTGGCCAATAAAAATATGCCATCCTCACTCATTAGCGTTATGTATTATATTATTTTAATACTTTGGATTACTTCTACTTTCTCTTTTGGATTACTTCTAGATTGTTTTTAAACACATTTTTTAATGTAATTTTATTTATTTATTTATTGCACATAGCTTACAAGTGAATAGAAATCTGCCGTCACAACAAAATACACACATTAATGAAAACAAGCCAGAATGACATATCAAGTCTTGGTTATTTTAGCATTTTTTCCCCCCAGAACAAAATGCAAAAATACTTATTAAAATATTTATGTAGTTTTTGTTCATGAATTTTTTGATAGTATTTATCATAAAACATATTCGGCTTGCTCCCTTTATCAGGGGTCGCCACAGCGGAGTGATCCGCACAGCCGATTTGGCGTTTTGCGCCGGATGCCTTTCCTGCCGCAACCCAGCCCTGAGAGTGCCCTAACATGTGCATCCCCAGTGCTGGGACACACTCACTCATTATAAAATATATTCACATGTGGTATGCAGTAAATAGCATTTTAGCTTAACATAAGCTTACTAAAATTTTATCTTTTTTTGCCCAAAGGTCCTTCAAAACCCCAAGAAGTATTTAAAAACCTATTTTTGATTATATTTGCAGTCATAGAGTGATTTGTAGAGCTCTATAACCTGCTAAAGAATTTCTCATATAAATATCCAAAAAAGCATTGACAAAACATATAAAGTTGGAATCATTCATTTACTGGATGCTTTATCTGTCAACGCATTACTAACTGTTAAGCAGTAACAAAAACAAGAATCTGACTGGCTGATTGACAAACGTTCTGTGTACATGGCAAAAGTAGTTCTAGGCAGGTCTTGGCCGGCCGCATTACATGTCCATATCACTTCACCAAATGATTTCAGTAATTTCAAAGGTCCTTACAGCCAACAACAGCAAAAGAACCAAAACCCACAACGACACTAACCAAGTAAGTTAAATAATTATAGTAAACAATAGGATAAAACCACCAAACTATTTCCATATTTTTGCCACAAAAGTATGTTTTATTATGTACGGAAAGCATACTCTTTTTCTCCCACTCTCTCGCCCTTACAAACGCACATACATAGGACAGTCACACTCACACAGAAAAGTGTTGTTAACGCTGCTTTGTCAATTTTATCAGTAAAATGGTTTAGTAACTTAAAGGAGAAGTCCACTTCCAGAACAAAAATTTACAGATAATGTACTCACCCCCTTGTCATCCAAGATGTTTGTGTCTTTCATTCTTCGGTCGTAAAGGAATTATGTTTTTTGAGGAAAACATTTCAGGATTTTTCTTCATATAATGGACTGCTATGGTTCTCTGAGTTTGAACTTCCAAAATGCAGTTTAAATGTGGCTGCAAACGATCCCAAATGCGGTTGTAAATGATCCCAGCCGAGGAAAAAGGGTGTTATCTAGCGAAACGATTGGTTATTTTCATTTTTTTTAAAAAAATACAATATAAATACTTTTTAATCTCAAATGCTTGTCTTGTCTTGTCTTGTCTTGCTCTGCCTGAACTCTGTGTATTCTGGCTCAAGACAGTTAAGGTATGTATTTTCTCCCTAAACTAAAAAAATCATTTCAAAATCATCCTACATCACTGCAGAAGTACCGACCCAGTCTTTGCAAAGTAAACATGCAAAGAAGATCAAACACCCTTAACAAAAAAGGTAAAACAGCGATATAGGGCGATTCTGAAGTTGAGTGAGTGAGTGAGTGAGTGAGTGAGTGAGTGAGAACGTATTGTTAAGTATGGTGACCCATACTCGAAGTTGGTCCTCTGCATTTAACCCATCACGAGTGCACACACACAGCTAAAGACACACACCCAGAGCAGTGGGGGTTCAGTGCCTTGCTCAAGGGCACTGACTTCAGTCATGGTATTGAAGGTTCATTCACAATCCCCACCTTCAATTCCTGCTGGTGCGGGAACTGAACCAGCAACCTATGGGTTATAAGCCCAACTCTCTAACCATGACTGGCCTAATGGTTTGAGATGGGAGTTATTCGACATACCCTAACTGTGATGAACTGGAAAAAAACAGGCAGTTCAAGCAGAGTAAGACAAGACGAGCGTTTGACATTAAAAATAATATAAATTGTATTATTTTTATGAAAATAACCAATTGTTTCGCTAGATAAGACCCTTCTTCCTTGGCTGAGATTGTTTACAACCGCATGTGGGATTGTTTGAAGCCGCGTTTAAACTGCATTTAGGAAGTTCAAACTCGGGGCACCATATCAGTCCATTATATGGAGAAAAATGCTGAAATGTTTTCCTCAATAAACATAATTTCTTTACGACCGAAGAAAGAAAGACATGAACATCTTGGATGACAAGGGCGTGAGTACATTATCTGTAAATTTTTGTTTGGGGAGTGGACGTCTCCTTTAAAAGCTATATGTCATTTCTCACTAATAAAGGCACTGTACCTGAAGAAGATGAACTTGCAGTTTCGTCATAAGTAGAAACGCTGCTGCCAATGCATGTACTCAGGAAATTTGCTCATGCTTATTTTCTCTCTCTCTCTCTGTCTGTCTGTCTGTCTAATAACTTAATTGTTATCAACGAGTCACGCCTCCTACTTCAGCTGCATTTAGCTCGTTTAGCCGCAAAACTGGCTAACTAGCATGTTATTAGGAAAGGTGATTGCAGAGATTCATTAAAAAAAAAAAAACTTACACCTTATACTCACTTCTGCTGTAGGTGAAGCTGGATCACGAATGATTTGTGCGAACATAGACGCATTTATGTACATTGGGAAGTGCATTCCCTTCACAAACAAACGTAATCCACTGCATCTTCAGCTGCTCAGATGTCGGGAGTAAATGACGACCACTATGTTCATTATTACATCCAGCATCACAACACCTCAATCGCTCAATCAGAGATATTCTTGTCTAACTTACATCCCTGCTCCAGCATCGAATCAATGGAGGTCGGACTGTTACAGCTGATCTGAGGTAAGACGCTCATGTCAATCAACTATCATGGGAGCCACAAATTAATGAAAACAATGTAAATTGAATTACTGAAATTGTAATTGTGATGGAATCATTCCTGTTTTTTTGCACATTAATTCAGAATTCAATGTGCATTCATAGGTGTGCATATGTCTGTTCTTTTACAGTGGATTTGAATGTGACTCATCCAATGAGAATTCAGAAGCCATCAAGCAGAAGCTACATGGAATCTAACACCTCCAGCGATTGACTTCTCGCATGCTGTTCACTTCTACAGTTCGGGAACAGCAGGCCAAGCGGACCATGAACGTCCCATACATCTCGATGTCAAACCCTCAAGCTGCCGAAGCCCTTGGGGAGGATGGATATTTCCGTGTGACGTGCAAGAGAGCGCTCATGTGCACAGTCACCTAGGCTCCCGCCACGAATGGAGACACACAGCCAGTCAACAATAAACATGTGGGTGTACTGGGAAATGACGGAGAGCGACATCCACGCCAGACAGACAGGACGCACCTTTCTAGACTTTCTGAGAGAGACAGCTGGAGACAGAGTATGGACTAATGATTAATGACATTTAGATTATTATTCAACTTCAGAGATGTCCCACCCCCTCAACACACTCCAGATGCATAAGGAGAGATGAGGTGAAGATGATTTAACCCGTGTTCTCTGGGATTTTGCCGAATATGATGGATGGCATGGAAGATGTTCGGGGAGAGAGAAATGCATAAATCATACTTTGGCAATGGGTTTGACGCCGTTGATTTATTCATTTGAGAAGAGCGCCATTAGGGGAGGAATTTGTCACCTTTTATCTTTAAAGAGATAGTTCACTTAAAAACGACAATTTTTGTCATCATATATTCATACTGTATAACTTCCTTTCTTCTATGAAACACCAAAAGTGATGTTCTGCAGAATCTTTCATGCTTACAATGAAAGTGGATGGAGACCAGAACATCATGATCCAAAAAGGACAAAATAGCATCATAAAAGTAGTCCTTACGACTCACAAACTATATTCCAAGTCTTCTCAAGTCATACAGCAGTAACTGAAAATCTTGCTTGCCAAGCATGGTCACCATTCACTTTCACTGTATGGAAAAAAAGTAGCTCAGAAAGCTGTACATATACTATACATACAAAATTCTAAATAATGATAAATAGATCTGTGTTTCATGGAAGAAGAGAAGTCATATAAGTTTCAAAAGACCTAACAGTGAGTCAGTGATAAAAGAAATTATATTGTATCATATTATATTATATTATAGAACAATATATTTAAAATTATATTTTTTATTATTAGATTGGATTTTTAGATATTTTACTGTATTATAAAATATATTATTACTAATATATAATATAAAAAATAAATAAAATAATAAATGTATTATTTTTATTTTTATTATTAAAATTAAGCATTTTATACACACACACACACACACACACACACATATATATATATATATATATATACACACACACACACACACACAGACACACACTAATATATATAAATAATTTATTTTTATTTTATTTATAAGTAAATTATTTTAATTAATTGATTTTTTTATATTAATTAATTTGATATATATATATATATATATATATATATGAAGAGTTCAGATGTTATATATTATATATTTATAATATTACTAATATATAATATTACAAATGTATCATTTTTATTATTAGAATTAGGCAGTTTATACACACACACACACACACACATTATTATAAAAAAAAAATAGATCATTATTATATTATGAAACATTTAACATAAATATTTTTTATTATTAGATTAGATATTTAAATATTTTGCGGCATTATAAAATGTATAATATTACAACATTTTTAATATTATTATTTTTTTTAAATTAAATTAGGCAGTTTGTTTATATATATATATATATATAAACAAACTGCCTAATTTAATAAAATATATATATATATATATATATATAATTTTAAATATTTTTTACAATTCATTTAGTTGATCATTAAACTAGTCATATTTTTATTTTGTTATTATATTGTTATATTTGTAGATATATCTAAAACATTTTAAATATATAATGCAGTAACATTTATTCATTCATACATTCACTCATTTCTTATTACTTTTCCAGGTGATTGGCTCAGAAGCTTCTGTGGATTTATGAGGAAAAATGTGAAATTGTCTACTTACAAGGATGCTGTACCAAGCAGTTGCTAAGTGCCCTTGAGATGACTAGGAATGCCAACGTTGTCTAGGTATTATAGATTGCATTGATTGAAATAAGTTTATTTTTTTTATTTTTCTCCACTGACATTTTGCAACATAAATATAACATGATAGCGAGGTTAGTCGGTGCCTATGTGGACAGAAAAATAAACTTAATTCAAAATTTATTTGCTTTTTAAAAAATGTTGTTTTTGACAGTGTCTAAATCTGTTTACTTAGCAGCATTTTTTTTTTTTTAGTGTGAATCTTATAATGGATATAAACATGTTTTCATCTGAACTGGATAGACATCCATCAGCACAGCATTGGACCAGAAACAGCAAAGGCAGATGATGCTTTACAGTGTTTGTGAGGCATTTACATGAGGTAAACACGGACAAGTCAACTAAATTTGTTGGAAACTAGTTGACAAGTAAAAATTTGTATTTGTGCAAGCCTTTTCATACCCAGCCAAAATGCCAATTAGCAGGTTCTCCAGCTGGAGTATATGTGTGTGGGGCTGGGTGCAGACGAGGTGTTTTGCTGATGTTTGAAATCTAGAAACATTGAGAGGAGGGAGGCACAAGCTCACAATTAAAAATAGGCACTATAATGTCGCCTTTGCCTGCACCCTCTCATTCAAATGCACATGTAGACGAGGGAGATGAGGAGGCCATATTTGGTCATTATTTCCCTTTACTACCCCCCTGACCTTAATTCATTAAAGTATGAATATAGAGCCTGCTGGGATTCCATATAAAGCTGAATTACAGCTGATTTTGCTGAGAAGAAAATTGCGTATGTGTGCACGTGTGTGTGTGTGCACGCTATAGCACCTGAAGGTGTGTTGACCCTCCGAGGCTAATTAAAGCGTGGAAACTACGGGAACTCCTGTGGCTTTTAGAGAGCAGCTGGCATGAGCGACGAGGTGCACAAAGGAGATGCATGGGGTTTAAAAGGAGGCAGACTCCCAGGGATGTATTAAACAAACATGCATACATGCACGTCCATGCAAACAAAAAAAGGGCCCTGTAGTGTCCGCGCAGAGTGCTAAACTGGGGGATTGTAGGTGTTCACCTTACATATGCGGGTTGTGGGAGCGCAGGGTTGGGAGGTAATGGAGTCAGGGATGATGAGGGATGTTTTATAATGAAGCAGTGCACTGATATTAACATTCTGTCTGAGAATTATTTTTCATATTCTATAGGCCTGCCATTTGTCTAGATAAATGAACCCTGAAAACTGTATAAATCTTTTTAAATGCTGAATTTAGAGGTGAATTTAGGCATCACAATATTATAATGTGCAGTTTGAAAAATGGATTTTGAGATTTGGTTAAGATTACATTTAGACCAACTTATTTAAACTGTATTTATGTGTTTATTAAAAAAAAGTGTAAGCATTCGATTAAAGCAAAGGTAATCTAAATGTACAAATATAGAAAATAAGCATGTAAAATTAAACATTTGTTATGATTAGAATATAAAAGATCTATAGAATTAAAAACTAATACAAATATATTATTTTTAATTGATTTAATTACATTTTTTGTTTTTCTACACACAGAGAAACATATATATATATTTTAGTGGTGTAAAATGATTAATCACATCCAAAATAAATTTTGTTTACATAATATGTGTGTATACTGTGTATATTTATTAAGTGTGTGTATATATATATATATATATATATATATATATATACACACACACACAGTATATATTTTTATTTTTATTTTATTTTTATTTTATTTTATTATATAATTTATATAATTTATATTATATATACACATTTATACATAATAAATATACATAGTACACACACATATAGAAAATAAACAAAAACTTTTATTTTGGATGCGATTAATTGTCTGACAGCACTTTTATTTACCATTTTACCGTTTTCATATATATATATATATATATATATATATATATATATATATATATATATATATGCACAAATAAATATTCTTTTACACAATATTGAGCGATGCAGTTCAATAAATATCTTTAATACCAGAGAAAAAGCAATAAAAATCTTGAGGCAAAATAAAGTGTACCATTTAAATTTTTTGGTGGTCCTAATGTGTTTTATTCGTTAATTACAGGACATTATGAAGGTAAATTGCTTGTGGCCAACATTTTATGATAACTATTCTGGCATACCTGCTCCACCTGTAGAATATCATTTTTGCTTGTTACATTAACTCGTATAATGTGAGCAGAATGGTGATAGTGCTGGCTAATTGGATATAATTTCTTCTAACTGATTTCACAAATAGGCCATTTATAGAACGTTTTTAAACAAAAATCAGTTGGTGTAAAGCTTGGGGCTTTTCCAACTTAGTGTACTGACATTTACAATGCGCCTTTCAGTTTTGGAGTGTGTGAGTGTGTGCGACACAGAGGGAGAGAGAGAGAGAGAGAGAGAGAGTATGCATGCATGACCTACTGTTTTCTGCCTCGGGTAACTCAGTCAGAAAATATATGAAGCATTTACATTCACCCGTAGTGATTACTGGTACTTACACCACAAGCATTGATTCCAGTACACACATACACATTACATTAAGCATGCACAGGCAGATACATACTGTAAACAGCACAAATATGCATGCATGCTCAATACATACTTTGTAAGTGCATGCATCTATGCTAATATTCAGATATTATTATTTATTACAATTGTACTACTTTTGCATGCAAACTCCAAGCATAGTTTTGCACAGACTTGACATATAATAAGGAAATGGCTTTAAGACATATAGTCGTGCATGCATTCTAATAGGTATGCATGGACACAAATATGTCTCCAACCGCGGGCGCATTATGGAAAATTATGGGTGTTAAGGGATATGAAGATGCAGTCTATTATGAGACGCCATGTGATCTCAAAGTGTTGTGAATGCAGATGGGCCAAAACAAGCAGCGAAATGCTCCATGGCAGATGGTTATGCGGTCAGTTCTCTCCCCGAACGCATCCTTCAGCTGTGCGATTCACACAGTCTGAACAGTGTCAATAAAGTACAAAAACAGGAAGTTAGAGCAGGGTCACATGATGTAAAGATGCTTCTATCCACATTGACTAGAAAAATGGATTTTTGCTGCTTGGCCAGTTTGGTTAATTAAAATGAGCTAATTCGACACAATTCTTTAAAGTTAATTTTATTTCATGCATTCCTTGTAAATTTAATTAATCCATTAGCATTGGGATTATATGAATAATTTTTGTTGGAAATTAGGTTACTCCAAAGAGACTTTAATCATGCCAACACAGATATATTGGAAATTGATATGAATGTCATGTGCTCTGACATACTGAGTGATGATGCTTATAGTAGCCTATGTATAGGCAAAATGTTTGAATCCAGCAGGAGTCTGTCTTAATTACGTTCCTTCTCTGTCCTATAGATAAATGCAATAATTCTTTCCCTCCAGCAACCTATCCCTCACATGAGATCGCAGCAATTAGCAAAGAGCAATGATCCAGTCAATTCCCAATGGACAAAATTAAGTTCTGCCTTACATTTTTGTGTGTGTGTTTGACAAAACACCTCAAAAATGTAGACTTTGTAGATTGAAATCCTCTCCTTGACTGTAAGATCATAACGGACTGAATTTACAGCTGAGGTCAAAAGTTTACATACACCTTGCAAAATGTTAATTATTTGACCAAAATAAGAGGGATCATAAAAAAATGCATGTTATTTTTTATTTAGTACTGACCTGAATAAGATATTTCACATAAAAAAAAAATGTTTACATATAGTCCACAAGAGAACTGTGTTACCTGAATAATCCACAGCTGTTTTTTTTTTTTTTTCTTTTGGTGTTCACGAGTCCCTTATTTGTTCTTAACAGCTAAACTGCCTGCTGTTCTTCAGAAAAACCTTTAGGTCCCACAAATTCTATGGTTTTTCAGCATTTTTATGTATTTGAACCCTTTCCAACAATGACTGCATGATTTTAAGATCCATCTTTTCACACTGAGGACAACTGAGGGACTCATATACAACTATTACAGAAGGTACAAACACTCACTGATGCTTCAGAAGGAAACACAGTGCATTAAGAGCCAGGGGTGTAAACTTTTAAAAAGAATAAAGATGTGTAAATTTTTCTTATTTTTCCTAAAAATCATATTTTTTTTTTCATTTAGTACTGCTCTTCAGAAGATACTTACATGTTTCCCAAAAGACAAAATAAGTTTAATTTACCCTTATCTTAAAATTCCAAAAGTTTTCACCCCCTGGCTCTTAATGCATCGTTTTTCCTTTGGAAGCATCAGTGAGCATTTAAACCTTCTGTAATAGTTACATATGAGTCCCTCAGTTGTCCTCAGTGTGAAAAGATGGATCTCAAAATCATATAGTCATTGTTGGAAAGGGTTCAAAAAAACAAAACAAAAAAAACAGCTGTGGATCACTCAGGTAACAGCACAGTATTAAGAATTTAGTGTATGTAAACTTTTGAACAGGGTAATTTATATAAATTCAACTATTATTTTTTCTTTTGGACTATATGTAAACATCTTTTATGTGAAACATCTTATTATTCATCAAAGAATCCAGAAAAAAAGCTATATCATGGTTTCCACAAAAAAAAAAAAAAAAAAATTAAGCAGCACAACTGATTTCAGCATTTAAGAATAATAACAAATGTTTCTTGCACAGCAAATCAGCATATTAGAATGATTTCTGAAGGATCATGTAACACTAAAAACTGGAGTATGGATGATAAAACTGAAATTGTAAAAATATTTCATAATATTTACTGTATTGTTGATCAAATAGATGCAGCATTGGTGAGCAAAAGTGACTTTTAACAGTACTATTAACAGCAAATATTGGATTTTTTTTCAAATATTGGATTGCATTTTAGTACTGGCGTTCAGGACACATAAATAACAATGACTTAAATTTGGTCTGTGCTTTGTAGCTATCATATGTCTTGAGTTGTATGGGCCACTTTTTAGCGTATAGTGTGTTTTTCATTTCCTTATTGGAGGATGGAGGGCATTCTGTATAAATTCATTAAAAAAATCTCCTATTGTTTTTTAGAGAAAAATAAAAGCATTCGGTCAAGTAAATAATGAAATAATGTTAATTTTGGGTAAATTATGCAATTAAATAGTTTTTACTGGACATTTTTATTTTTTTGAGTGATTTCTGTTAGTTCTTACATATTCCCTTACAGTCTTCACAGTGCATCAAAAAGTGCTCGTGCACGTGCGTGTCGTGTGAAAATAAAGATGTTGTGAACCCTCCTTAGCAGAAAATGTTAGTCAAACACGTCTGCCCACAAGATGCCAAACATCAGCGCTCAATAAATTAGCAGCCAGCTGCCTGCAAAGTGCCAAAGGAAAGCGAGTAACAAAGTCTTCACATCACCGAATGCTTCTTCGACACATCTTTGTTACCCCAGAAACATCAAGAGTAGAAAAGCCTCTCAAAGCAAACCTGACACCACACCTACCTTCAAAAGGAATATCTAATCAGCGCAGCGTGTAGACTGCCATTTGCCTTCCATCTTTCCTCCGAACGCACACCCACTCACGATCCCCCTCCGTTTTTAGTCAGCGAGCATTTCTCCACATAATTCTTTCTCTTTCCAATCAAACATTTCTTTCTCTCGCTCTTTAAATATTTATCACAGAGCCCACAAGGACTGTGTCAGAGGTGTCATCGCACGCTCTGGATCAAATCAACATCCATTTTCCATTCAGGCCTGTTGAGAAACACTCTGGCTGGGAGAGAATTGGGGTCCCGCCGAGCCAAGCGCGGTGGGAGTCCATTCGGAGACACACTGGTTATGTGAACGGCCCCTTCGGTTCGACCGCCTGCCTGCGCGCCGGCCCTTTAAGAGCCGAACGCTCTGCACCGCGACCGCCGTCCCCGGAGATGACAGGCTGTAATCCTGCTAAACAAATAGACTCTGGGAAGAGAGTGAGAGGAAGAGAGGACAGGGCACGACACATCTGTCTCTGGTCTATGGCAAATCCCTCACGCTGAGATCCAGTGAGGGATCGCTGGTTATATAGAGAGATATACAGCATAAGGACAGGGATGTAGAGACATTGTTTCTGCTTGGCAGTATTTCACTGTTTACGATGTGTGCCGAGGTCAAACTGGTTCACTGAATGTCGAACGCCATGTTTGTTTCATGACTTCATGATTTAAAGGAATATTTATTAATTTTTAAATGGTTTACCCAAAAATGAAAGTCCTGTCATTGTTTACCTGCCCTCATGTCGTTCCAAATCCATAAAAAGTGGCTATTTTTTAATGTAATAAAGGCGTGTAGCTCCAAAAAGAACTAAAAAGATCATTCATACAACTCAAGACAAAAATTCAAGTCATCTGACATAAAATCTGGTGCAACACGTCTTGTCAAGCTAAGCTTGAAAATACCAATGCAATGTAATACATACAGTTGAGGTGAAAAGTTTACATCTGCAAAATTTTACCAAAATAAAAGGGATCATACAAAACGTATTTTTTTAGTACTGACCTAAATTAGATATTTCACATAAATGTTGTTTACATGTAGTCCACAAGAGAAAATAATAGTTGAATTTATAAAAATGACCCTGTTCAAAAGTTTACATACACTTGATTCTTAATACTTTGCTGTTACCTGAATGATCCACAGCTGTGTGTTTTTGCTTAGTGATAGTTGTTAATGAGTCCCTTGTTTGTCCTGAACAGTTAAACTGTCTGCTGTTCTTCAGAAAAGCCCTTCAGTTCCCACAGATTCTTTGGTTTTTCAGCATTTCTGTGTATTTGAACCCTTTCCAACAATGATTGTATGATTTAAGATTCATCTTTTCACACTGAGGACAGCTGAGGGACTCATGCAGCTATTACAGAAGGTTCAAACGCTCACTGATGCTTTAGAAGAAAAAGAGCCAGGGGTGTAAACCTTTAAACAGAATGTGTAAATTTCTTATTTAACCTAAGTATCATATATATTTTTTATTTAGTACTGCCCTTCAGAAGCTACAGAAGATACATGTTTCCCAGAAGACAAAATAAGTTCAATTTACCATGATCTTCAAAATCCAAAAGTTTTTACCCCCGGCTCTTAATGCATCGTTTTTTCTTCTGAAGCATCAGTGAGCGTTTGAACCTTCTGTAATAGTTGCATATGAGTCCTTCAGTTGTCCTCAGTGTGAAAAGATGGATCTTAAAATCATACAGTCATTGTTGGAAAGGGTTCAAATACACAAACATGCTGAAAAACCAAAGAATTTGTGGGAAACATTAGGTAACAACACAGTATTATGAATCAAGTGTATGTAAACTTTTGAACAGTGTCATTTTTACAAATTCATTTTGTATGATCCCTCTTATTTTGGTAAAATAATTAACATTTTGCAGATTCTGCAAGGTGTATGTAAACTTTTGACCTCAACTGTACATATCTCAGGGTTATGTTGCATTTCAAACGTCATTTTTTTTTAACTGCTGTTTTAATTTTGCTGCTGTTTTCCTGCTTCTTACGATATATCAAAGAACAACGGACATCAAAAATATAGTAATAGATGATGCAACAGGAGATTTCTCTTTTTTTTGTTCCCCAAGAATTATCATCTGTTATGCTTAATATAAAAGTTGGGGGAACACATACATCTCTGCAAGAAAACACAAACATTTTATAGGCAATCACAAAATTTGGGGGAGTGTAAAAGCTTTGTTAGAGACTGCAAAAGTTTTGAAATTATTATTTTTTTTCTTTTGTTTAAAATTTTTCTAATCACCCTGTCCATTGAGTGTGGAGGGACAATTTTTTTTATTTCACTACTTTTGCATTTGCTTACAAAACTTTGCATTCTCTCACAAAAATATTGCATTCGCAGAGATACTTTGTGTTTAATCACAAGACTTTTGTGAACAATATATTTTTAATACTTTTGTGAGTAAACACATAATTTCTTGACAAAACCCAAAACTCAGAATGCAGTGTTTCAATGCTTTTGCTTACTCTAGCAAAAATATTGCACTCCTCTGAGAAACTTTGCATTTGCCTGCAAAACTTTTGTCAATTAAATCATGAGTTAGGAGGGAAAAACTACATTTTTAATGCTTAAGCATGCAAACATAATGTTTAGTTTAAATGGCAGAAACTCAATCGTTTTTATGAATGAACGCAAAGTTTCTTGGGGGAACACAAAGGTTTTGCTAGAAAATGCAAAAGCATTGTCTTCCTATCTGATTTTTTCCCTCATCACCCTGTTTCTTAGTTCCTCTTTACAAACTTAATGTCTATTGACAGTCCGTGGCTGTTGATTTCTACAGACAATAAAAATGAACGGAAAAGGTGCTAACAGTTAATTTGTACACTTACAATGGACACAACTCAGCTCAATTATCTACCATTGTATTGTAAAAGTGTTTCCTGTTTGTTCTTTACGAACAGAGGGTTAAATTGAACACCATATTGTCTGTGGTAATCAACGGCATGCTACAGCTGCTGTCCGTAGACATTAAGTTAAAAATTATTTTTCCAATAACAAGCATTACCCACATCCTAGTTCAATCCTTTCTTAAATTAACTGGTGTATTACACCAACTGAACCCATGTGAATGTTTGCTATTTACTTGGTGTACCCGCTAGTTCATTGATTGTTATGTATGACCAGATAAACATGAATATTTGCTTGCGGCAAATCCATAATCTGCCAGCAGGTCTGATACACACGCATGCACTTATTCTCCTGTTAGTTAAAGGTCAGCAGAGACTGTCATGCAGTTTTGGAGCTATTTTCCATGTGAAGATCTTATTGCTGTTTCGATCATGGGTGTATGAATTAAAGGACTAGATCCATGAAAAATGAAAATTTGTTGAAAATGTTTTGAAAATGTACTCACCCTCAGCCCGTCCAAGATATACAAGAGTTAGTTTCTTGTCAGAACAGATTTGGAGAAATTTAGCATCACATCACTTGCTCACCCATGGATCCTCTGCAATGAATGGGTGCCGTCAGAATGAGAGTCCAAACTGCTGATAAAAACATCACAATAATCCACGAGTAATCCACACCACTCCAGTTTATCAATTAATGTTGTGTGAAGTAAAAAGCTGCATGTTTATAATAAATTCATTAGGGAGTTTTAACTTTAAACTGTTGCTTCTGGCCAAAATACAAGTCCATAATCTATAATAACGCTTCTAATGCATCCCATTGTTCTCTCACATCAAAATCCATGAATATATTTGTTTTGAAATGTTTTGGACTGTTTGTAAACAGTGCTTCATCTGTGCATATTTCTCTCCTGATTCAAACAAGATGACTTTTTAACTGGAGAAAGCCATATTATCTGTAGAAAGGTCATATTTTAGCTGAAAGCAATGATTTGAAGTTAAGAACATTTTATGATTTTTTTTACAGACTCACAGCTTGTCACTTCACAAGATGTTAAATGATGGACTAAAGTCGTGTGGATTACTTGTGGATTATTTGTGATGTTTTTATCAGCTGTTTAGACTTTAATTCTGATGGCACCCATTCACTGCAGAGGATCCATTGGTGAGCAAGTGATGTAAAGAAAATAAATTTGAAGATTAGCTAGCTGGGTGTTTTCTTTCCACATATTATGAAAGGAATGACATGTTTAGAGTATGAAATGATTAAATTTGCTGTATTATATGCTGTTGTGCTCAAACAATCATCATTTGTGGTGTATTTGATGGTTTAACAACTTTAATAAGCCCATATCATTGACCCAACAAACTCACACATGCTAATCAATTGCTGTAGTTCTTCACATGACATCATATTTCATTTTAAAATTATTTTTCACTGTTGTGTGATGCAGTATAATTGAACAGATGTTTGTCGCTGACAAACATACACCTTTTTGCTTCACAAGACTTTAATTGATAGACTGGATTACTTGTGATTAATTGTGATGTTTTTATCAGCTGTTTGGACTCTCATTCTGACGGCACCCATTCACTGCAGAGGGTCCATTGGTGAGCAAGTGATGCAATGCTAAATTTCTCCAAATCTGTTCTGATGATAAAACAAACTCATGTGCATCTTAAATGGTCTGAATGTAAATTTTCATTTTTAGGTGAACTATTTCTTTAAGGTTGTAGAAAATGGTTACAACATTCAGTTATGCATTTAACTATCAATGCAACTGGTTACCAAGGGCTTCTCCTTAGTTTTAAACCAAAACTTTATGTAGCCGCCATGCAAAGCTCTAACAATGGCGATTATGTAAAAATGGAGAAATTAACTTGGATACTCCTAAAACACAGTTATGCTGGTTGCTACACCCCTAGTTTCTATGGCAGTGATCTAGAAGAGACTCTTTTTCTTCATTTGCATAAATCAAGTAGGCCGAAATCTTAGTAAGTTGAGAAGCAGAACTTTTCTATAAACCATGTACTTTTCTGCAGAGCACATGGTGAAATGTTTGATCAAGAACTCTGATTCATTTTCCATGAATTTTGTGGCTCTAGTTGTAAATTGTAAAACACCTTGCTCTCAGAGAAGGGGCGTGGGAGTCATTTGCTTTTGAGTGCTCACTAGTGCCACTTTACACTGAGTGTCCAAAATCAGCCGAGGTGTCCTTAACACAAGTCCCTGATTGTATCTTTATAATCCTCTGTAAGGATTGCAGGACCATTACGAATTGACTGTTTGTTCTGTTTCCAAGGTGTCCTTCACAGGAGAGTTGACTGGCCACCATGACTGGCGGTTACCTTGTGACACTGAGAATAATATTTTACATTCATTTTTCAGACACCAATTTTACTAGCACATGCAAATGGTGTCGTGACAGATGGATTTTCAGGTGGAAAAGATACAAAACCCAAAGAATAAGCCACAAAATGCCAACAGGACTGCAACTGCTATGAAAGATTTATTGTTTGATATTTCTGAAATATTCATGTGCTGCTTAATAGCAACTATGTAAAAGTAAACAGAACCTTTGGACTTCTGGAGGGAAGTCAATAGAAAACGCTGATTGCAACCCAACTTAGTGTCATAAATCAGAGTTAAACAGAAACATTGTGAATTAAAAGGAATGTGACAATTGAATATAGATGTTTGGCATTTGGTTAACATTATCTAATAGCCCGCTTGTGTTCCTTGTACTTTTAAACAAGCTGACAGCTGTGTTCCTAAATTAATTTATTGGCATTTTATGCATCAGCAAATCAAGACAGTGGCTAAAACTTCACAACATGAAAAGCTTAGCAGCATGAAAAACAAAACTGTGATTCTGATTCTGAATAAGTTATACACAGAAAGCCAGCAACACTACAACACTTTCATCCCATTATAATCACTAAAGTTGCCACTGTGATTTTACACACAACTGTTTAAGGCCTGACTGAAATGAGAAGAGTTGTGGACTCCTGCAAATGATCTACATGTAATCAACAAAGCTGCTACTGCTACACATCTCTTATTTACACCATGTCTTCTCTTTGTTGATTATAATGGAAGTGTCGCTGTTTGGATGCGCCACTCGCTTGCAGAACATGTTGCTCTATTCTGCAGTCCAGTGGTGCGACGTCTAATGAATCCAAAATAATTCCAAATTACTTTTTCCTTTGGTCCTGAGACTGCTTATTGAGTGTATTATTTCCTGTCAGTAGTGTTTTTTATGTGCCATCGCTAACGTAAGCATCTGTCGATCAGGGCCCGTTTTCACAAAACATTTTATCTTACCACTAAGAGTTCTTACTAAGGAATAGAAAGAAGTCTAAAGCTAAGTAAGGGCGGGGTTGACCTTGTTGCTACTGATGATGTCAACGTGCCAACTAACTATGCACACAGTGATTGGCTGATAGGGGAGGGGTCTCTGTCAGAGATATTCATATTCAAATAAAGGTTTAAAAATAAAAATGTTGCCACATTCAAATAAAGATTTTAAAATGCAGGCTCAGTGTCGCCAATTAAACAAGTATATGTTCAGCTAATTGTCAGCCTCTTACATGCGTGCTTCTCGTAAACAATTAATGGACATGCATATAAGCAGCCTTTTAATTAACAGAGTAGAATAATCATGGCTGATAGTAAGACATGCAAATGTAAAAGAAAACCAAAATGGACGCAAGAACAGCTGTTACTTTTGCCCAGCTTTTTAATTAAAACAAGGACATAATCAAAGGAAAATTTGGAGTTGGGATAACATCCAAAACCAAAAAAGATGCATAGAAAAAGACATGTGCAAAATAAATGCAGCGTTTCTATACGTTCAGAGGCAGTTTACCGGCAACAGCCGTTTGCTCTGCTGAAAAAGACAATAGAAACCATTACAGAATTTGTAATGGTTTTACTAATTGTATTGGGAATTGTACTGGTTTTAATTTTAACTGTAATGGTACCTGTTGGTCTCTACTGGTAACTGGTCACCTTCTATTGGTGGCTTGTTAAAACCACTAAATCCTAATAGAATATGTCCCAAAACACACTACAGGAAACCATTTTTTATTGGTTTTAATGGTTAAAAGTGGATGGTTTGTAATGTTTGGAATGGTATTTGTAGTAGAAACATTAGAATTTCTGGGGTAAATGCTAAAATGCTTTGTGAAATACTCTGAGATCAAAAATTTAGGATGGACATGCCAATTTTTTGAAAGGTTTTCTCCTACGTTTTAAGCTACTTTTAGCCTTAAGATGTTTTGTGAATGTGGGCCCACAAGTGCGTATCCCGAAAGCAACTAGGGTTGCAATTTCTGTCTTTACCATTAGTTCAATATTGCGACCATAGTTAGCTAACAGTTCTTTTGGGAAACTCACCTCAGACCAATTAACTTGTTCATGAAAGATTCGAATTGTGTTGTCCGTTGTCCACAATTCTTACTTTTTTCTCAGAATATTGTGTCCGGGATGCTGATTCTTAATTTAATTCCCCAAGAGGTTCATGTCTTTCTTTTATTAGTTGAAAAGAAATTAAGATTTTAAGGAAAACATTCCAGGAATTTTCTTCAGAAGTGGACTTCTGAACGGTCCTGGACTTCTGCCAGGTCCAAATTGCAAATTTCAGTTAAGCTTCAAAAGGCTCTACATGATCCCAGCCAAACGAATAAGGGTCTTATCTAGTGAAACGATTGGTCATTTTCTAAAAAAAATAAATAAATAAAAATAACAATAATAGTGAATTCTATAAATTTTAACCGCAAAAATTAAAAGTAAAGTTTGACTTTATTTGCATGGTCGCTTGTAAACGTGGTTGTTACTTCCTCCTATGTCATGCAATTCCATGTGATTACATAATGTGTGAAGCCCTAGTGCAAGATGAGCATTTGTGGTTAAAAAGTCTGTACATTTTTATTTTATTTTTTTTAGAAAATGGCCGATTGTTTTGCTAGATAAGACTTATTTCTCAGCTGGGATCATGTAGAGCCCTGTGAAACTGCACTGAAACTGCAATTTGGACCTTCAACCCATTGGCTCCCATTGAAGTCCACAACATGGAGAAAAATCTTGAATGTTTTCCTCAAAAACCTTAATTTCTTTTTGACTGAAGAAAGACATAAACATCTTGGATGACATGCGGGTGAGTAAATCATCAGAATATTTTTATTCTGGAAGTGGACTAATCCTTTAATTGTGTAACCTTAACATGTATAGTTAAATTAATACATTAAAGGAGAAGTTCACTTGCAGAACAAAAATTTACTGATAATTTACTCACCCTCTTGTCATCCAAGTTGTTAATGTCTTTCTTTCTTCAGTCATAAAGAAATTATGTACTTTGAGGAAAACATTTCAGCATTTCTCTCCATATAGTGGACTTCAGTGGTGCCCCCAAATTTGAACTTCCAAAATACAGTTTAAATGCAGCTTCAAAGGGCTCTAAACGATCCCAGCCGAGGAAGGTCTTATCTAGCGAAACTACATCTATTACAAAGTACATAAATTACAATTTATTTACTTTTTAACCTCAAATGCTCATCTTGTCTAGCTCTGCATGAATTCTGGTTCAAGACAGTTCAAAACTCCCATCTCATTTTCTTTTCAGTTTTACCTTTTTTTGTAAAGGGTGTTTTATCTTCTTTGCACATTCACTTTATAAACACTAGGTCAGTACTTCTGCAGCGATGTAGGATGATTTTGAAGTTGGAGAAGAAAATGAGATGGCAGTTTTTCACCCTACCCTAAATGTATTGACTCGGATTACACAGAGTTCACGCAGAGACAAGACAAGCATTTAAGTTTAAAAAGTATAAGAATTGTCAATTTTTTTTTTTTTTTTTTAAATAATCGATCGTTTTGTTAGATAAGACCCTTCTTCCTCAGCTGGGATTGTTTAAAGCAGCATTTAAGCTGCATTTTGAAGTTTAAACTCTGGGGCACCATTGAAGTTCACTATATAGAGGGAAATCCTAAAATGTTTTCCTCAAAAAACATAATTTCTTTACGACTGAAGAAAGAAAGACATGAACATCTTGGATGACGAGGGGGTGAGTACATTATCTGTAAATGTTTGTTCTGGAAGTGAACTTCTCCTTTAACACAGTCTGTATGACCTGTGCAAACAACAGCTTGCATGTATTCGGGTCATTGTAAGTGTACTGTAAGAATGAATGACCGGTCCATTTTTTAGATCTGTAAACATAGGGACAGTAAAAGTAAGCATCAAAGATGGCATCCGTAAAACTTATCACAGTTGACGCGACAGTCGTCTTGGCTTTTATACCTCAGGAGAAAACTGACGGGAGCAGGTCCGTTTAAAGATGGTGACTGGATCTAAAACCCTCACATCTTCTTTTTTGTAAGTTACTGAAACCACACATGAAAACATGCAAAACATGAGACGCGTGTGACACGCTTGTTGTCAAACTGTTTGTCCAGTATGGTTCGGTACCATCAGCAGGATTCACCGAAAATGCACCTTTGATTGTTGAAAAATATGTGTGAGTTCAATTTTAGCGGTTGTACTGCATTAAACACTGGAATGCAGTATTGATATCTGTATTCTGCTACTGTATGAATGTGCCGTACATTTCTGTAGCTCTCCAAATCGGCATAAGGTTACGGCTGCTTATAGTTTTCAAATTCAGTATTCAGAAACATATGGTGTTGAATGATGGAGAGCAAGATTTTGATGACAAACGCATTAATAATGAAACCCAGATTTGTAAAGGAAGTTTAAACTAAGTTGTTTAATAAATTAAATAGTGTTAAACATATTTATTTAAGGTCATTTATCATAAACACAATGAAATCAATCTGTGAAAGCCGTGAATTAAACATTCTGTGAACGTTTAAACACTAACATTTAAATTATGCATTGAATGTGCAAAAAGCATGTTTGGCTAGAATTTCACTTAACATACGAGTATTAATCACATTGGCAGTGCATTTAGGAAACAAATGTTGCATCTATCTTGTCTCGTTGAAGCGCTGCATTTGCATTTCTTTCATTGATGATACTGTTTAATGCATCCCATAATGCACTGATTTGGCTAAGCAAATGAGTTGTGTGCAGAATAATAACCGCAGTGTACCCGGGGGGCCTGAAGGCTGTTTCTAAGGGACAGATACAACTGCTGGTCAGACCTGAGTGCTTTCTAACTAGCATTTTATCAATGCTTTCTTTTCCAGCGAGCACTTGTTTGAGTTTGCTGTTCCCGGCATTGACTCTGAGCAATGGACTGTAAAGATCCCATTTTAAAAATAGCGGAGGAAAAAAGGTTTAAGTGGAAAAGAAATCATTGTGACACATTAGTGTTGGTTTTACAGTGTTATTGCTGTGTTCATGCCTTTTCTAGAAGCTTCTAGGCTCTGGCGAGGAAAAAAAAACTTATTGAAACAGAAGAAAAGCCTGGGAGCAGGCAGATGTTAAAAGGAACAGCTAGGAACTACACTAGTTTTATAGTCAAAACAAGTAATGCATGACCTCGGCGTGCTTCCATATGTTTGAAAACAATTATTGGTGATGTTATAAATGCTGAAAGTTCAAAAGTTGAAAATCTTGTAGTTAAAACCTCATTTAAACCAAATAATAATATTAACCTGAAGATGTATGATTTCAAAAAAATTAAAACAATCCAATTTTGACATTGATGGTTAAATAATATTTCAGAATAAGACACTCAAAGTAAATATATAAATAAATTTAAAAAAATAACTGTTACTCATAATGCACTGCAGGTCAAAAGTTTGGAATAATTAAGGTTTATTAATGTTTTTGAAAGAAGAATTTTCTGCTCACCAAGGCTTTTATTTGATAAAAAACAGTAATATTATGAAATATTATTGCAATAACTTTGATATTCGAAAATATTTTAAAATGTTTCTATTTCAGAGAAATACTTTCTATTCTTAAGATAATTAAAAATGTACACAGTTTTCCACATAAATATATAAGTTGCAAAAACTGAGTTCAACATTGACAATAAGAAGAACCATTATTAATGACTGAGAACAAATAATAATTGATAAAATTGAGCACAAAATCAGCATATTGGAATAATTTCGGAAGGATCATGTGACACTGAAGACAGGAGTAATAAATTACATTTCAAAATATATTAAAATAGAAAGCAGTTATTTTAAATTGTAATAATATTTCAGCAATATTACAGTGGAAAACTACTTTATTTATTATTATTAAAATTTATTTTATTTTATTTTATTTTGATCACATAAATGAGCATAAGAGACGAAAAACTGTTTGTTTTTTTTAATTATTCCAAACTTATTTTTAATTTATTTTTTTTAATGATAAAAATTGCATTATTAAATTACAGTGTAATTGTAAAAATGTATGTATTTTCAGCAGTAGTCTCAGACATTTGGAACACTCTGCATCTCTGGACATGTAGGTCTGATAAACTGTGTTGAGACATGACTGATGGTTTTTGTCTGCTGTGGATTATTTTATTGATAGGCTTATATCTGCGGATAGTGATACTTTTAATCTTTTCAACAGGCTTTCTTGTCTTTGCTGTGTACTACTTTTATTGTTTTGCAGTTGACCTAAATGTGTCAAGAGCTCATTGAAAATTTATGTTTTGAAAATGCTTGATGAGGTAAGCAGATTTTAAACCAGTTTACCTCATAAGAAAATAAAAGACAGATATTTCTTTACCTGCAGTAACTGGATTACATATTTTTATGGAGCACCGTGGAAGCAGGATACAATTTTTGTTCATGCCTAATAGGGAGAATATGCAGATTTTCAGGAACCTCTCCATCAAAGGTGATTAGAATGACTTACACAGGCGTGTTCAAAATTTGCATTGTTTGCAAAATTGGCAAGCCTGTTCTCCCTACCCACTGAGGAACAATCTTACTCACATAAACCACCGGAACATTCGCCTGCTTGGCAAACAGTAATTATTTGCTTGGATTATTCTTAGCGTACATTGTTTTCCAAACAGTTTAAGTGTGTTTCACCCTCTCCGTCCGGAAAGAGAGGCGCAATTCTGACTGGCTTTGACACCAGATCACGCAGGGTGACTGAAGGCAAAAGCAGCTTCAAGGAAAGTTCACAATGTTACGGATTATATGGATAATCCTCCGGAATCATCCAAACAGAGAGGCCGATTTGATAAACGAACATCAACCCAGAAAGCACTTAAGGACAACCTGGTCGATCTCACAGGTCAAACCGACTGCGATCCGTCATTACGCCACCAACTATGGAGCCACTTAGACATTTTCCAGAACAGATAAGATAGATGTTTTCCAGGATAGAGATTACGGAATACGGTATTATTAACACTGAAACAGTGAGACGGATATACAGTGGGACAGTGAAACACAGTCAATGGCCTAAACGTAGCGTGACGTCTGTGTGTGGGGCTAAAGAGAAAGCTCGAGGGGGGAATCACTTTTTTCCTTTTAAAAAGATAAGCTCGGGGCGGTCTTTCATTAGGTGCACGGCCGCTGTGTGATTTAATCTGGCTTTAATCTCTGGCGCATATGGTCTCCTCCATCAAGGACAACATGGAGATAGATGGCAGTGCAACCATCAGCATGCATGAATCTAATAAGAATGACAAAACATTTTTATGGTATATTGTTTTTATACATGCTGAAACAACACTGTGCTTAAAGATAATCTACTGTATGCTTTTATGGTTTAACACTAAAAAACTTTAAGGAGTTACACAGTATTTTGTGATATACTGAGTTATCCAAATCTGCACTGAATAAAAATTTGTTATAGGATTTACAGTTTCACTCAGAAATTGCTTGTAAATTTCACAGTAACTTAATACTTTCAGCCTTTGCCGCCTCATTATATGAGTGCGTAAACACATAAACATAATCTCTAATAATCTCTAATGCTTTGAGAGTCACTTCATGAGCATTTTACCTTTTCTTTTGAGAAAAAACTATCGTCAGAAAGGTCTTCACAGCAAACCGTCAAAATAAAAGGTCAGTTTAACTTGAAGAAACTGTGACAGAACTATGTTACTTAAGGAATATCTACCAGAGAAATTATTTACCAGAGATATGTAAATACAAAAAACACTAAATTTCTTATATTTTTATATATAAAATCAATTTATTAGAGATGCTTTTGATCAGAGGAATGCATAGCAAAGACAGTTGTGCTTGACAAGTAATGTAATAAGATTTTTAAATGTAAATATGTAAAATCATTATAAAAGATTTTTATTTATTTATTTATTTATTTTACTGTGCTCTAGTTTGGACAAAACTATGATTCCTCAGATTCTTCTGGAAAACAGAATCTCTTTACTAGAGAAATGTAAAAACAAAACACAGTATTTCTAAAATAAATAAATAAATAATAATAAACAAAAATACAATAAAATAATTGTTTTATATAAAATCAATTTATTAGAGATTTTTTTTTATTATTTAATGAAACCATTCAAATTAAATCCAGAAAATTAATGGAAAATACTGAATTTCATTAAAATAAAACTGAATTTGAGAGGGGGAAAAACATATTTTATAGGGCCTTAAAAATGTCATTAAAGTTTTAATTAATTTGCTTATAAATTGTGTACGTTTCACGATTTTCAATTTATTAGACTTTTTATTTCTTTGCTTATTTTTTTTTTTTTTATTTAACCATTAAAACAGAGTCTACAAAAATTAAAATGGGGATGGAAAAAAACAGAATCCAGAAAAATTTAAATGGAAATTTTTTTTTTTTTTTGAAAATAATAATAATAATAATAATAATAATAATAATAATAATAATAATAAAAAATAAAAAATACAATGCGTTTCAAAAATGAAATGAATTGATTTCAGTAAATTAACTTATAATCATAATTAAAAATCCTGGAAGTCTTTGTGAGGCATTTTTCATGTGCTGAAATGTGTTAAAAAAAAAAATATATATATATATGCTTGAGACTTGTTTACTGAACATTTCTCCGTTCCCCGGAAACTCTTTGACCTTTAAGAAACTATGAAATCAACATTGGAGTTCATGTCTGTTAGTTTTGAGGTCATTTATGTGCTAGCTAGTGTACTCCTACACATCGACAAATCTCACTTTTAGCAGATATACACATTTAAAATGTCTCGTTGCCAGAGGAATGCACAACAAAGAAAATTGTGCTTGACAAGTAATTTAATATGATTTTTTAAACTGAAAAGCCATGTGGAAAATCATTATTTTTATTGTGCTGTGCACTGTTTCCTCTCATTCTTCTGAAAAAAACAGAATCTTGTTTAAGCAATTACTAAGTAAATATATATCAAAGATCAAAGGGCTGGAAAATAGTGAGATCATTGATCATTCCTAAACTATAGAGCAATATTAAAAATAGTTTGTGTCAGTTATGTGTTCAATTAATGACAAATAGAATTAAAATTTTGTTCATTGCATTTCTGATCTTAGGGATAAATTGATCAAGTGAGAAAGCTTAAAGGAGAGACAGCATGATTTATGCTAGGTCATTTTTCATTATTTCATATCTAATCATATGTAACACTACTCTGTCAGTCTTTTCATCTATCATCTATAATAATCAGTGCAAATAATTCATGCATTATTGGCTGTTGGTCATCAACTACATTCCCATACCGTCACAATGATTGGCAGCAGAATCAATGCACTAAATTACCAGGGTTGCGTTTCCCAAAAGCATCGTTAGCAAACTATGGTCCCAAGTTCCGTCGTTATGGTTTCCTGAAACCATAGTTCAAACGAACATTCGCAAACAGTGTCACAAACTTACGTGGTTGGAACTACAGCACTCATAGTTCATTGTTAGTAAGATGTATGGGCTCAATAAATTACGCTCTTGGGCACAGTAAGCAAGCTAACATGCAGTACAAACTATATTTTTAACTCGATCTAAATATAAATGCATTTTAATCGATGTATTTTTAAGCTTCCTCTGGAAGCGCCATTTTTGAATAGTGCGCATGCACATGAATGCCTACGGGGCTGTTCACATATCGCATCTTTTGCGCACTCAAGTTCGTTATTTCAAATGTAGGCGCTCATAACGGAAGTGACGCAGTCGCGATGCGTTCGGTTTTTCTAGGCGCGTTCGCGCCGCATCGAGATAAAAACATCTCAACTTTTCAGAATGCCGCAAGCGCACCGCGGGTCATGTGACAAGACCCAATCAATTAGCTTCATACTTTCCCGTAACAACACGTCGTGACCGGGTCGCTTCCGTTATGAGCGCGGCTGCTGCGCGCCTACATTTGAGATAACGAACTTGAGCGCAAAAGACGCCATATGTGATTAGCCCCAAAGGCAGGGGTGCTCAACCTTGGTCCTGGAGATCGACTTTCCTGCAGAGTTCAGCTCCAACCCTGACCAAACACACTTGAACCAGCTAATTAGGATCTGAAGGAGCACTTGATAATTACAGACAGGTGTGTTTGATCAGGGTTGAAACTAAACTCTGCAGGAAGGTCGATCTCCAGGAACAGGGTTGGGCACCCCTGCCCTAAGGGAACCCCGGAGTATGACGTAAGAGGGAACCCGCGATAAACCAAACATAAAATAAAGCGAAATGACAGGGAACAAAAATAGTAAATTAGTCATCCAGTGCCATATTCAAAATAGCTGTATTTTAGAGATCTTTAATCAGTTAAATAACATAAGTTATTACTCGGGACGTCATTAACAACGGCCCTACATTGTTGATCTAATGTGGTTCAAACGACGGAGTTGCGGCTGCGTCGGGAAACAGTCGTGACTAGCTAGTTCGTTTCCACAACAATGCATCGTACTATGGAGGTTAATCAGCGAGTTGCGTCGTTGTACAGGAAACACACCCCTGATCAGTAAGACAAAATTGCAGCTTTTGTACCTATGTAGACATCTTGATTTTATATTTCGTAAACTGAAACAGCAGTGAAGTTCATTTTATGTGCAATTCTTGAAACCCTGTCATTTTGATGCCGCACCATCCAGAAACTCAAGACTGTTTATGCCAAATCATTGTGTCAGTATTCAGCTTGATGTCGAGTCCCGTGGCATTTCATAAAACATGGCGGAGGTTTTCATTACTTTGATGCAATCTGTGATTACTGAAAATCTTAATGGAAAAAAAAACGTATTAGTCTCAGACAGAGGCTGTCTAAAGTCAGCGCTCGCAATGAAGCGTGAGCGTTAAAGCAGCTTGAAACTTTGCTTTCAGACTGTTGTGCTGTAGATCTGGCAGTTGTTTTAATGTGCACCGGCACACTGTCTGCAGTGGCAGTAAAAGGGTCGCTGAAAATGTCAAAGGTGGACTGTTGTGCTTTGAAATGAGCGAGATTCAATTTAGCAGAGCAATCAGCACCTGGAAGGACGTCTCTGAGAGCATCATTGATCGTTTGGTAAACAGGGAAATGCACAAGGTTCTCCTGTTGTTGCTGAGGCTCCTGTTTCAAGAGCCACACATCTATTTTATTAAGTGCTTGTACCCCGCAAGGGTGCTTAGTTACATAACACAAAACATGTAATCATAAAGAGGGTTATCGTCTGAAAGAACTTGCCAATGTGCCACCACGCCAACTCTTGATTTTCTTGAAAAACTCACAGGCTTTGCGCATCAAATGCAAATCTGAGTTTCTTAGAATTGCCAATTCCAAGACGTTTCCCTGTAGCATCAGAATTGGAGTAGTTTGTTAACAGCTTTCGTGGTCTTGCAGTGCTCAATCTTATATGAAATAGCAAGCAGAAGTCAATTTTACATTTGCCTATAGACCCATCCTGCTTATGCACATAACGCCTTTTGGTGAACGATTAGTGGAGTTTCCTAAGGGAAACATTGTGATTACTATTGCTAATACTTTACTAAGCAATCAGACTTACATTTTGTGCCTGGTGGATGATAAAACAAAAAATCCCTTAGACTTACATTGAAGGAGGAAATCAGATTTAGAAACTAGAATGAGACGTGAGGATGGGCTCTTGATTTGGGTCAGTGAGCAACCACTTAAAACATTTTAGATCATGGGTCTTCAATGTTTTGCAGGCCCCTTGGTGGACCTATTTTTACACACTGACTGTTCGATTTCCACTGCTAAGTTGGGGCCCAGTAAAATTTTTCTTTCGGGAAAAAAAACATCAGTAAGATTTTAAATGTTTTTTAAAGAAAGTTGTTTTTAAAGAGTGCTCTTATGCTCATCAAGGCTGCATTTACTTGATCAAAAATACAGAAAAAACTGTAATATTGTAAAATATTATTACAGTTTCAATTATTCGATTTCTATTTTAATATAATTTGAAATATAATTTATTCCTGTGATGCAAAGCTGAATTTTCATTAGTCATTACTCAGTCTTTAGTGTCACACGATCCTTTAGAAATTAAAAACTCCTTTAAAAATCTTACTGATCCCAAACGTTTGAAATAGTGCCACCTTTACAGCTGTAAAACAGTTTTCTCTTTTTCACATCTCTACTTCTCTTGCCAAACACGTCCCAGATATTGTTGTTTATATTTATCTCAGTCTAAATTCTTTTTTATTGAAGCACCTCCCATCTTGCTCGGAAACATCCTAAAACTTGTGCCCTGACTGACAGTTCGGTTTTCCCTCTCCGATAAGTGTGCCGTGTCACTGATGTCAGAGCTTTCATAACTGCCGGCAAAATTGCCACCAAACCGCTTGTTTGTTCAGTCAGCTATGATTTGAGACGCTCAGCGCGCTCTGTCTACGATGGTGTTCCTAGACATGTTGACCTTTTCAGATGCTTGTTTGTTTGTTTGACAGGCGTAGTGGGCGGTGCTAGTCTGATGGTTAAGGATGTGGGCTGGTGATGAGGGAAAAAAGTGTGACCAATCTGTGACCAATTGGACAACTGGTGAGCTTCACAGACAGGTACTGAGGTCTCCATAGATACAGCTCAAGGTTTCTTGACTTTTTTTTTTTTTTTTTGCAAGAAAAGATGAAAAGTACATTATATGCTACAAACTCATTCTGTTGTTTTTGAAGGTCTCAATCAAATTAAAGGCAAGTGTGCTTTCAAAGTATTTAGTCATTTTTAGGAGGAAGCATATATCATATCCTTTCGTGACTGTGACTAGGTGATTAAGTTTCTTTGCAAATAAGAAAACTTTTTTTCCTCTCAAGACTTATATCTGATCAGTCCCATTTAAAGATTTTTTTATGTTTTTCTGAGTAAAGTTAGATAACCTGTCTGGATCTTAAATAAAAGCAAGGTATGGCTTTTGTAGTTCCTTTATCAAGTCAAGTCAAGTCGAGCTTTATTGTCATTCCGCTACATGTGTGGACATACAGTGGAACGAAATGTCGTGTCTCACAGGACCACGGTGCTACATAAATAAACATAAATATGAACATACATACACTAGACGTAGAAACAATTTTTTAAACCTATACATGTAACTTTACATATACTATAAATAATACATACACATAACCTAAGACAGACTATACAGGTACTTTCCATAATAAGTGTGCATGATAATGTGCAGAAGAGGTATTTAAAGGTTAAGAAGCAAATAGTGCAATATGATTTGTGGTGCATTGACAAGTAAACATTTGTTAAGTCCTTATTAGGTCTTTGTAACGTGGAGTGTTAATAAGAAAGTGTCTGGTGCATATAGAGAGAAAAGAGTGTGTTTCTACAGGTGGTTTGTCTAGCCCACTCACCTGTATGTAGAACACTCAGAGGTGCACAGTGTTTTCTGTGTAACATGTAGTGTTTATAGGAAAGTGTCTGGTGCTTATAGAGATGAAGAATGCGTTACTACAGGTGGTTTGTCCAGCCCGCTCACCTGTGTGTAGCACACTCAGAATTGCACTGTGTTTTGGGTTTTTCAACAGTTTTCATTGTGGATAGGGTTTCAGAGGGGGGGTGAGGTGGTTGGAATTGAGGGCTCTCACAGCCTGGGGGAAAAAGCTGTTGAGCAGTCTTGCAGAGCAGGCTCTGATGCTCCTGTAGCGTCTTCCTGATGGCAGGAGCTGGAAGAGATGATGGGTGGGGTCCTTCACGATACTGGTGGCTTTACCGGAGCATCGTGCAAGGAAAATGTCCAGAAGGGAGGGGAGAGGGGTACCGATGATCTTTGCGGCTGTGTTCACTGTCCGTTGTAGGGTCTTGCGGTCAGCAGCACTGCAGTTCCCGTACCAGACAGTGATGCAGCTGGTTAGCACACTCTCAATGGTTCCCCTGTAGAATGTGGTGAGGATGGGTGGAGGGAGACTTGCCCTTTTCAGCCGGCGGAGAAAGTCTAGGCGCTGTTGTGCCTTCTTGGAGAGTGACATGGTGTTGGTGGTCCAGGTGAGATCCTCTGTGATGTGCACCCCCAGGAATTTAGTGCTGCTGACTCTCTCCACAGCTGAGCTGTTGATTGTCAGTGGGGGGGTGGTCAACAGAGTTCCTCCTGAAGTCCATCACCACCTCCTTTGTCTTACTCACATTGAGGGACAGGTTGTTAGCGCCACACCATTCAGCCAGCTGAGCCACTTCCTCTCTGTAGTGAGACCTACCACCGTTGTGTCATCAGCAAACTTGATGATGTGGTTGGAGCTGAACTTGGCAGTGCAGTCGTGGGTCAGCAGCATGAAGAGCAGCGGGCTGCACACACAGCCCTGTAGGGCACCTGTGCTCAGTGTGGTAGTGCTGGAGGCCGACACGGACTGACTGAGGTCTTCCAGTTAAAAAGTCCAAGATCCAATTGCAAAGGGAGGTGTTAAGGCCCAGAAGGTTTAGTTTGTTGATGAGCTGTTGTGGGATTATTGTGTTGAATGCTGAGCTGAAGTCAATGAACAGCATTCTAACATAAGAGTCTTTGTTTTCTAAGTGAGTAAGAGCCAGGTGTAGGGTGGAGGAAATGGCATCATCCGTGGAGCAGTTTGGACGGTATGCAAACTGGAGCGGATCGAGTGTGTTGGGGAGGCTGGTTTTGATATTGTAAATAACTAACCTCTCAAAGCACTTCATCATGTTTGGAGTCAGTGCTATGGGACGGTAGTCATTCAAACAGGACACAGGGGATTTCTTTGGTACTGGAATTATGGAGGTGGATTTGAGACATGTGGGGACGACTGCCTGGCTCAGCGAGGTGTTGAAGATATCTGTTAGGACATCTGTCAGCTGTGCAGCACAGTCCTTCAGTACACGGCCAGGTATGTTGTCAGGACCCGCAGCCTTGTGTGGGTTAACCCTGGATAGAGCCTTCCTTATGTTGGCTGGTGTGCAAGTGTGTCATTCTGCATATCAAACCGTGTATAGAACTCATTGAGTGCATCTGGGAGGGATGTGTCGTCATCGCAGGCCTGTGGCATGGGCTTGTAATCGGTGATGGTCTGAATGGCTTGGCACAGACTCCGTGTGTCTTTGCTGTCAGTAAAGTGATTATTTATTTTTTGTGCATACAAGCGTTTTGCTTGCTTGATGCCGTGGGACAGATTGGCTCTTGCTGTTTTTAGGGCTGCTCTGTCTTCTGATCTGAATGCATCATCTCTGGTCTTTAGCAGCCCACAAACCTCTGCTGTCATCCACGGCTTCTGGTTTGCACGTGTGGTGATGGTCTTGGTGACTGTCACATCATCAATGCACTTTTTGATGTAAGCAGTCACAGTTTCAGTGTACTCATGCAGGTCTGTATGGTTGTTAGGTGGCCGCCTCTCTCAACATGTTCCAGTCTGAGTACTGAAAGCAGTCCTGTAGTGTTGAGGTGGCACCATCTGGCCATACTGTGATCTGTTTTTGAACTGTTTTTGGTAAGTTTGAGAAGTGGTCTGTATGCTGGGATTAGCATAAGAGAGATGTGGTCCGAGTAACCGAGGTGGGGACGGGGTTCAGCTTTGTACGCATTTTTTTTCTGTTGTGTAAATTAAGTCCAGAGTGTTTTTCCCCCTTGTTGCAAAGTTTGCATGTTGGTAGAACTTTGGCAAAACTGACTTTAAGTTTGTGTGGTTGAAGTCGCCAGCAATGATGAAAAAGCCGTAAGGGTAATTTGTTTGTTGTTCGCTGATGGTGCTGTACAGCATGGAAGCGCGTCCTTAGTGTTTGTACACGGCAGAATGTAATCTGCAACAATAACAATGGCCGTGAACTCCCGCGGCAGATAGAACGGCCGACACTTCACAAACATAAACTCCACCAGCAATGAACAGTGTTTTGTCATTACCACAGCATTGTTACACCATCCCTTGTTGATATAAACACACAGTCCTCCCCCGCGAGTCTTACTAGACAGTGCTGTATCTCTGTCCACTCGGTAGCTGGTTAGCCCGTGCATCTGAATGGCGGAGTGGGGAATGTTGTCGTTTAGCTGTGTTTCAGTGAAAACAAACACACAACAATCCCTTGCCTCATGCAGTGTAGAGCGAATGAGTTGAATTGAGTCCAGTTTATTTTCCAGTTTCCAGTTTATTTATATTCTATTCCTTATTCTTATTCCTACACGTTTTTTATTACATTGCACTGTTTTTCTATTGATTTTCCATATTTTTAGATTTTATATGCAAACATGCTAGATGATGTCTGTCCATTATCTTCCATCCATCCATCCTTCCATCCATCCATCTGTCCATCCTTCCTTCCTTCTTTCCTTCCTTCCTTCCTTCCATCCATCCTTCTAACTTCCCTTCCTTCCTTCCATGCATCCTTCCGTCTTTCCTTCCAAAAAGATTGCACGTTGCACAATCTAAAGTCAAATATTAATCAAAAATTATATTAGATATTAGAAACTTGCCTGAGTCTGACCTTTCCCAACCCCCCCCCTCCCCTCCCATTCGCTTCCTGTTGTATCTCCACTGTCCTGTCGATGAAGAATGTAAAAAAAAAAATAAAATTACTTGCCTGTCTAAAACTCTTCTAAATTAGTTCTGAATGGTTGCTTTGATTATAGTTTAAAGTTGTTCTCTTTTATGATGATATTGAGTTGCTTAGTGCACTATCAATGCCTGATGTCCAGCAAACATTCTACACACAAACCTCAATGGCGGTGACTCTCAGAACTCAATAAATAAAGAACAAGATACACTGTAAATTGTCACTGTATGATACATGACTCAAAGGGAACAGCAACAACAGATCAAATAAACAGTAAAAAGAGAGAAAAAGTACACAATAAGGCAGCTAATTGCAGAATTATTTTATGCAGTGGTAATTTGTTTAAGTTGCGGGATATGGCTCAGTGCTTAACAAGAAAATAGCACTTTTTATTAAGCAGGCTGTCCACCCCTGCTTTAAAGAAATGCCTTCAGAAAAGAGGCTTGGAAGTAAATGTAAGGACAGGTCACTTTCACCTTGGTTTTGTGTTACATCAATTTTTTTTTGCTTCAGTGAAATACCATAAACCTTCCCAGGGTTTCACAGAGCAAATATAGGAGTTTGTATTACATTTCCACTGGGCTTCTTTGTTGTGGTTTGCAAAATGGGAAAAGAATGAGGTTAAGACTGTAATTCTGTTTCTGCCTCATCTCTTGTGCATTAAGAGCACAGCATGTCCGGCTTTATCCGGGTCTGTATGTCTGTGGCAAGGCCACGCTCACTGAGTCAGGATGTTTCAGTTCAAGGTTGCTCTCTGAAACCAGGTAACATTCCAATTTGTTGCAATTTCTGTCCACAATCTTGAGTAGTTTTGTTATTCTGTTACAGTCAATGTTCAAACCGCTATCTATCTATCTATCTATCTATCTATCTATCTATCTATCTATCTATCTATCTATCTATCTATCAGTCTGTCTATCTATCTATCTATCTATCTATTGTACTATCGTTCTATCTATCATTCTATTGTTCTATCTATCGTCTTGTCTATCGTTCTATCACTCTATCTATCGTTCTATTCTAATTGACATTCTGCCATTTTATCTATCGGCTTATGTATTTTTTTATGTTTTATGTTTTATATAGTATTTTTGTTTGTTTTTATCATTCTATCTGTTGATCAGTCGTTCTTTCATTCTTTCTAAAGTTGTATATTTATTTATGTCATTCTAACTTTTGTGTCATTCTATCTGTCTATCTATCTATCTATCTATCTATCTATCTATCTATCTATCTATCTATCTATCTGTCGTTCCTGCCTTCCTTCCTTCCATCCATCCATCCATCCATTCATCCAGATGATGTTTGACCAGTACTCATCTGTCTGTCTGTCATTGTCATTCTAACTTTTTTCCTTCCCATCTATCTATCTATCTATCTATCTATATATCTATCTATCTATCTATCTATCTATCTATCTATCTATCTATCTATCTACCTATGTATCTATCTATCTATCTGTCTGTCTATCTTTCTATCTATCTATTCCTCCATCCATCTATCGTTCCTCCCTTCCTTCCTTCCTTCCTCCCATCCATCCATCCATCCATCCTTTCTGCTAGATGATGTTTAAACATTACTCTCTCTGTCCGTCCTTCCATCATCCTTCCTTCCTTCCATCCATCCATCTATCGTTCTGTCTAGCTGTTTTTCTATCCATCCATCCATCCATCCATCCTTCTGTCTATCTATCTATCTATCTATCTATCTTCCATCCATCCATCCATCCATCCATCCATCCATCCATCCATCCATCCATCCATCCATCAATCCTTCTATCCATCCATCCATCCATCCATCCATCCATCCATCCATCCATCCATCCATCCTTCCATCCTTTCATCCATCCTTCCATTCATCCATCATCCTTCCTTCCTTCCATCCATCTATCCATCCACCCTTCCTGCTAGATGATGTTTGACCATTACTCTATCTGTCTATCCTTCCATCCATCCATCCATCCTTCCATCCTTCCTTCCTTCCTGTGTTGTTCTTCTGTGTCAGTCTGGAGGATATTTATGTCAGTTTTTGCTCAAATAAGCTTTAAGTTCCATAATCATACATGCTGAAATTAGTTTTTTGTAAATAGATCTTTACTTCCCACTACTGCTAACATTATTGTCTTCTTTTTCAATTCCAGGTAAACACATGTTTCCAGTAGAGGCTTAGGGGCATGTTCATATCAGGATGTATTTGTCCCCCTTTATCTCTCCGCTGGTCAGGAAGTCAGCAATTACAGGTTTTTCATATATTGTGTGGGCAGCACAGACAATCTCTCGTCTCTTCCTCTCAGTAAATGATGTTATCCTGAACCAGTGTAGCACCCCACTGTTCCTGAGACGGCCAGTAAATTTCATTAGAAAGCAGAGGAAGGATCAAAACACCTCCGAGTGTGGTTGAAGAACAGGCTAATATCAGACAGTGAGTGTGGACTCATAGCACCGTGTCTTCACCAGGCTTGATGCGAAGCAATTTGTCTGTCCACAATGAAAGAGGAAAATGGCGTGCAACAAAATCACAGGCAATCACTCACAACCCACTGCAGCTGAACAGCATAACTTACATGAGTTCAATGAGGATTACGTATCATTAAAAAAAAAAAAAAGCCCACTGACTAAAGTTGAATTTGATCCAATGAGTTTCCGATGTGGGTGGGACTACTTGGCGTGATATGGCAGAAATTGAACCCAAAAGTAGCATTGTGGCTGATTAAGAGAGAGCATTTATCGCTTGATGTTTTTTATGTTCCCTTTGGGTTGGACATGATGTAATATTTTTTTATCTAGAAAATGCCCTAATGCGCCAATTTTATCATCCACCAGATTACTTGGGGAAAAATAAGAGCACAACTCTCCTCAACGACTGTACGTTTCATTCATGTCTGTAGCACAGAGTGTGCCGGATGAGTTTCATAATTAGGGATAGGGATTTAGTCAAATCCCTGTAGTAATAATGATGCTACATGATGGACAGACTGATCTTGAAGTATTGATTCCTTTGATAATGAATCATGAGGATCAATGCTCACATTAAAGTATTGATCCAAAGTGGGGTTTTTTAGTGATTTTATTATTTATTTAGTGTACTGCATATATTAAGTTTCAACATGAAAACAAAATATCAGAAATATGACTATTCACTGCACTTACTAATCGTAAATAATACAGGTAAATGTGACTTTATTTTTAAAGTCTTTTAAAATTAAACATTGTTGGAAGATAGATTGTTCTGTAGTTCTTAATAAATGCTAAACAAAAACAGAAGTCTAATAATTAGCCATTTAGACATTAAATGTCAAAAATACTATTCATTAAATAATCCTGAAAAAATGTATCATAGTTTTCAAAAATATTAAGCAGCACAACTGTTTTCAACATTGATAATAAGAAATGTTTACTAATAGTAATGAGGCTGAAAATTCAGCTTTGCATCATGGCATTAAATTATATTTAAAAATATATTTAAATAGAATATATAGAAATATTTTACAGAATTACTGCTTTTACTGTATTTTTAATTAAATAAATGCAGCCTTGGTGACCATGAGACTTCTTTAAAAAACATTACAATGTCCCTATACCTTTAAACTAGTATATTAATATCTACCAATAAAAAAAATGTTAAGACTACATAAGCATTTGTAATAACTAAACCAATTTTTTTGTACGCCTACGTAAAGTGAAAATTTAGGACAACTGCAGCAAGAAAAAGCGTTTACCCAAATGTTTGTTTTTTAAAAATATGTAATATATTGCTGAATTTCACTGCAGCAAAAAGTGCCAATTATGTGCGATTCACAACGAAAAAACACATGACAATAAAACATATAAACAACAGCACTATTTGAATGCAAGCACATCCTGAATCGGCTAAAAACAGCTATTGAGAGCTCACTGAGGCCCACCTAACCTCCGTAGAGACAGTGATAGCATTACTGCACTACAGTATGAGGTGTCTGCCCTCCATAATGCCTGTTATGTATTAATCCTTTCCATTTTGAGCCTCTCTCATGGACGTTCAGAGACAACGGTATTTGTTACGACATACGCTGAAAGCTAACGGGATGTCCGGGGATTAGAGTCGGAGAGAAGGCATGAGAGAGGTGCTCCAGATATCCTCAGTTTTGGCTCATCAGATGACGTATTAGTGCGGTGCTGCGCGTCTCTAGCGTTTACTGAGAATCCAGATTAACCTGCATTTAATTTGTAATTAGATGAATCAGTCATAGTCTGTTTTCTACAATGGGAGGGGATTTATGCGGAGCTGCTCTACTTTGCCTTTGTTTACGTGTGTTTGTGGGATAAGTATGTTATAAGTTATGAGGGAGGAGAGATGTGGCTTGATTTGTGAAACTGAACCAGGATGCAAGACATAATTTACATTTTGGGCAGCACTGGAAGTGCAGTTTTAAAAATATAACACCAAGCAGGACGCTATGGCCCACTCGGCAAAGATGCGCACAGACAGGCATTTAAATCCAGTTTCAGTGATTGAATTGGCTTTAAATTGATGTTTAAAAAATGGGATTAAGATAAATTTTAAATGCAGAAATCTGTATTATGGTATTTACTGTTATATTTATTTAATTATATTTATATTTATATTTATATTGTAAATGTACTATATATTAGGGGGGAAAAATCTGATTTATTAAAATCATTGTATCAAAATGTATAAAGATTTTTTTAATATTTATATTTATTTATATATTTTCTTTTAAAAAATACAATAAATATTTTAAAAAACAAATATTAATGTAAATTGTGTATATATATATATATATATATATATATATTTATTTATACAATGCATATCAACATGCATACATGTGTATATATAGAATATTTGATTTTAGAATAAATATATCATGGTATAGAATATTTGATTTTAGAAATATATATTGTGAATATACAACATACAAATATATATTTTTATATTGTAAATATATAACATACACAGGTTTTCAGAAGTCCCATGCAATACATTTACTGTTTTTTTTTATAAAAATATTTATTTGAATAATATCATGATATATATTTATTTATATTTTATATTTATTTATATATTTTACTTTTAAAAATAATAAAATAAATATTTTCAAATTTTTCAAATTCAAGTTTTCGTTTTCATTTTTTCGTAATTTAAGTCATAGCTCACAAGTTCTCATATTTTGTATTTATTTATATTTTACATATTTTTTCTTAAATAAATTTGTCAGGTGCCTGTCATATTTGAGAACTCATAAGCAATGACTCAAACTAGAAAATCTTTAATATATTTATTATTCATACTTGTCATATTTGAGACTTTTTTCAATCTGAATTTTTTTTCATATATTATTCATATATTTCAGATATTATATATATATATATATATATATATACACACACACACACACACACACACACAATAAATATTTATATTTTCATCTTTTATATGTTTTTTTTAAATACTTTTTAAGACAAAGTGAACTTGTCAGCAATAATAATAATAACCAAAAAATCCCATCTGTGTATTACTAAATTTAAATGAATAGTCTAAAAGAGCAGGCTCACTAAATTACAAATCTGCATGCATAACATCATAAAAACATTGCACTACAGATGAGATCTGTAAAACTTTCTTTGATCAGCACATCAGTCACAGCTCTTCAAACGTTATGAAATGTGGTTAGAAGTTGTGTTAAAAAGACCAACCCACAAATACTCCAGAGTTGACGGTGATGATATAGTTGCAGCTGAAATCATTCCCGGCCGCCATAAGAGTGTCAAAACTGCAATGCAGTCAGAGCTTTATTTAGTCTGAGAAACATTCAGTGTGACAGCCGCTAGAAAAGAACAATCCTCCCTATGCAGATGTTCGATCCTTCATCACCCGCGAGATACTTCTGACAGCGCCGTCTACGGAAGAGCTGCTCTAAACAGCATGATTGCAATAATTACGGTTTAGAGAAACCATTTAATGCTTTAAATGAGTGAAAGAACAAGAATGATGGTGCAAAGGGAGAATACGAGATCTTTATGGGCGTAACAAGATGCAAGCATCACGGTAATCCTCTTTTAACAAGATGAGTGATCAAGTCTTTTGTCAGGTTGTCGAAGGCGGCTAATCAATGGTGGTAATTTAGCCCCCCTGCAAGTGCCAGCGGCCTGAACGGCCCCCTCATTTATTACCAGCACAGAGCAGGAGACAGAGCCCTTGCCTACAGGCCGAGACCGAGCAAGAGAGAGATAGAGAGAGAGCGAAGAAAATGAGAAAGGAGTGTGCAAAGAGAGGACACATCTGAAGATGGGGAGTGCTAATGAGGAGAAAGAAACCAGAGGAGAACATGTTTCTGCCAATTCGCCTGTGGCAGATAAATGGCAGAACACTTATTTTGAGTTTTTTTGTTTGAGCCTGTTCTTCTGTGCTGTTTGCTAAGACAGGCATCACTATTACAGGTGCTCAAAGAGGTTAGAGATTCAAACAAAGCAGAAATCTTCACCCAGAAATTTGAAAATGTACTTACTCTTAGGCCATCCAAGATGTAGATGAGTTTGATTCTTCATCAGAACAGATTTGGTGAAATGTAGCATTGCATCAGTTGCTCACCAATGGATCCTCTGCGGTGAATGGGTGCCATCAGAATGAGAGTCTAAACAGCTGATAAAAACATCACAATAATTCACAAGTAATCCACACCACTCCAATCCATTAATTCATGTCTTGTAAAGTGAAAAGCTCTTTTCTTTTTGGGTGAATTTTTCTTTTAAAGGCATAGTTCACCTTTAGTTCATAGTTCATTTTGGAGAATACCACGACGTCTTATGTGTAGATCAAAGCAAAGCAGTTAGCAGTTGAAATGGGTACTGCAGTTCAAACTGAAATATTGTTTCTCCCCCCTCTTCCTCCTCAGACGCGAGCTCAGGTGGGATGCCAGATTGAGGACACGCAACAGGAATGAGCGTAGCTGACAATGGAAGGCAATGAGCCTTACAGATTTACAGTTGTGGTCAAAAGTTTACATACACCTTGCAGAATCTGCAAAATGTTAATTATTTTACCAAAATGAGAGGGATCATGCAAAATGCATGTTATTTTTATTTAATACTGACCTGAATACGATATTTCACATAAATACATTTACATATAGTCCACAAGAGAAAGTAATAGTAAAATTTATAAAAATGGCCCTGTTCAAAAGTTTACATACGCTTGGTTCTTAATATTGTGTTGTTACCTGAATGATCCACAGCTGTGTTTTTTTGTTTGTTTGTTTGTTTAGTGATAGTTGTTAATGAGTCCCTTGTTTGTCCTGCACAGTTAAACTGCCTGCTGTTCTTCAGAAAAATCCTTCAGGTTCCCCAAATTTTTTGGTTATTTCAGCATTTTTGTGTATTTGAACCCTTTCCAACTATGACTGTATGATTTTGAGATCCATCTTTTCACACTGAGGACAACTGAGGGACTCATATGCAACTATTACAGAAGGTTCAAATGCTCTCTGATGCTCCAGAAGGAAACACAATGCGTTAATTTTCATTATTTTGTCTTTTGGGAAACATGTCAGTATTTTCTGTAGCTTCTGAAGGGCAGAACTAAATGGGAAAAAAAAAAAAAAAAAAGATATTTAGGCAAAATAATAAAAATGTACACATCTTCATTCTGTTCAAAAGTTTTCACCCCCTTGCTCTTAATGCATTGTTTTCCTGAAGCATCAGTGAGCGTTTGAACCTTCTGTAATAGTTGCATATGAGTCTCTCAGTGTGAAAAGATGGATCTCAAAATCATACAGTCATTGTTGGAAAGGGTTCAAATACACAAAAATGCTTAAAAACCAAAAACTTTGTGGGACCTGAAGGATTTTTCTGAAGAACAGCAGGCAGTTTAACTGTTCAGGACAAACAAGGGACTCATGAACAACTATCACTAAACAAAAAACACAGCTGTTGAACACTGAGGTAACAACACAGTATTAAGAATCAAGCGTATGTACAGTACACTTTTGAACGGGGTCATTTTTATAAATTCAACTATTATTTTCTCTTGTGGAATACATGTAAACATCTATGTGAAATATCTTATTCAGGTCAGTACTAAATAAAAAAATAACATGCATGTATGATCTTACTTATTTTGTAAAATAATTAACATTTTGCAGATTCTGCAAGCTGTACGTAAACCTTTGACTTCAACTGCATCTGCATTTTAATATGCCTCTGGTCATAGAGTTTTTTAGACGGATGCCAAGGCTTTTTAGGTCGGGTAGAATCTGCAATCTCTGACCCAGTTCGTTTACTGCCTTCAATAGCTTTAATACACTGTTTTTTCTACTAACTGGCAACCTGGGGATGTCGAAATACTGTTAGGTAAACTGGTAGTGGGTGGAGTCACAGATCAAAACACAACAGGCACTCCAACACGGAATGCACATTTTCAAAGTAGAATAACTGGCTGTGGCATTATTTGTTGGAACTTAGCATGTTTCCTAAACACCTGTGAATGTATTATGGTGTTTTATGCTTCGGTACAGTCAAAGAAATACTTACAGCACCTTTAAGGATGGTGCTGTGCATATCTTGAGCACTCCCACTGGAGTTGCTTTTTTTTTAATTAAAGCAACTTAGGTTATTTTTAGCAGGTCCTCAACCCAAGCACATGCTTCACACTCTACCACAATAGTAACTTGTCCAAAAAACACCAAGGTAACAGAAAGTCCTTTACAATGCCAACATGATAGAACATTTGACATTAACACTCCCTATTTTCTCATTTTGCTAGAGAAATCACACTTTATTTCAACATTTTCTTTCCCCATATCCAGCCCTGTGCAAAGCATGAAACATATCTTAATTCGTGCTCATCTTCTGAATCATCTGGGAGAATTTGCTGCATCTATTTGAGTTTCACAGTTTAAAAATCTTTGAAATTATGTGTTTTGGTATAAGTGTGAGAAACCCATTTTGCCTTTGAAAGGGTTTGAGAACCAGACATAAAAAAGGCTATTTACACCAACCACAAATAATGTTATATAGTACTGTAAGTTTTTTAAACTTGAGAAAATCCTCAATGATGAAATATATAGGGAAAAATAGTATTTTACTCAACTGAAAAACACAAAATGCAAAAATAAATATAGGTGCATTTTGATATGAACTTGTACTTTATGAAATTAAACTTCTATTTTAATGAATTATATGCAGTAATAAACAAACCAAAGCTGCATGATTCTGGATAAACTCAAAATTGTTCTTTTTTTTATATAAATTGGAGATCACGATTCTCATGATTCTGAAGAAAAAAAGATAAGAAATCTAAACAAAATAATTAAGTTATATAAGTAATTTATTAGTGGTTCTGACAAAATGTTCATTGCTTAGGTGTTTAAAAAATATATATTTAAACAAAATTTAAAAACAAAAATAAAGTCAGTGTCTCAATTAATAAAGACTTTTCACTATTGGAATCTCATAAAGGAGAACTCCACTTCCAGAACAACAATTCACAAATAATTTACTCACCCCCTTGTCATCCAAGATGTTCATGTCTTTCTGTCTTAAGTCGTAAAGAAATTGTGGTTTTTGAGGAAAGCATTTTAGGATTTTTCTTCATATAATGGACTTCAATTGTGCCCCCGATTTTGAACTTCAAAAAAGCAGTTCAAATGCAGCTTCAAAGGGCTCTAAACAGTCCCAGCCGAGGAAGAAGGGTCTTATCTAGCGAAACGATCTGTCATTTTTTTTCGGAAAATAAAAATGTGTATACTTTTTAAACACAAAAGCTAGTGTAGCACAGGCTCTGGGATGCGCGTTCACGTACTGTTGAATCATGTCGAAAGGTCACGCCGAATGTAGGCGGAACTACAGACCCAGTGTTTACAAAGTGAACGTGCAAAGACTAAGAAAGTGCAAGCAAGTCAAACGCTGTTTACAAACAAAAAGGTACAACGTGTCGGACGATTCTGAAGTTGTAAGAGAAAATTTTTCCTTTTTTCCTTTTTTTGAGCCGGAGTACACAGACGATGAACTTCGACGTGATTCGTAGTAGTGATGGGGAGTTCGGATCATTTTACCGACTCGGACCTTTGAGTCGCGTTCAGCAATATGAACTAATCTTTTTTTTCCGTCAATTCGTTAATTTTAGTGAAATCAGCATCACGTGACAGCCCCATAAGACGAACGAACGACTCGAAAAACCTGAAGACTTGAAACAGGTGAACTAATTCCAGTACAGAACCTGATAGGGTGTTGTGCATGCGCGACTGAACGAATCACTCCCCCGAGATGACTCGTTCTTCGCGAGTCACATTAAAGATTCGTTCAAAATGGTCGTTCAAGAACGACCCGTGGACGTGCATCCCAGAGCCTGTGCTACACGAGCTTTTGTGCTTAAAAAGTATACAAATTTTTATTTTTTGAAAAAAATGACAGATCGTTTTGCTAGATAAGACCCTTCTTCCTCGGCTGGGATCGTTTGGAGCCCTCTGAAGCTGCATTTAAACTACTTTTTTGAAGTTCAAAATCGGGGGCACAATTGAAGTCCATTATATGAAGAAAAATCCTGAAATGCTTTCCTCAAAAACCATAATTTCTTTACGACTTAAGACAGAAAGACATGAACATCTTGGATGACAAGGAGGTGAGTAAATTATTTGTGAATTGTTGTTCTGGAAGTGGACTTCTCCTTTAACGAATGATTCAATGACACATACCTTTTTAATTTAATCGCTTCCTCGCGGAAGAGAAGACGCGTTACAATACGTACAAGATACTTTTGTTTTGATCGCTACTGTAAACAACAGGTGTTTATACCCAAACTATAAACTTTCATACCAGTACTTCTGTTATTTAAATGTCTGTAACACAGAAATAATGATCATTATGTGGTTGAACAGACTGTTTGCTTTGCTCTTTCTGGATCAGCAGCAGCATGAATGCAAATTTGAACGTCTTTAACACCTGTTTCACGTTGTAAAAAAGTCAGTGGAGCGTGATATGAAAAAGTCGTAATAGACACTGCTTTATCGTCATTTAGAAATAAGATCGCGTGGGTGTTTGAATAGAGATTGCCATCTTTTAACGATTAAGACTGCAGCTCTAATGTAAACACTGCAAAATGTTTTGGAAGGATATGTCAAGTTCTCGCGAGACGCATCGGATCTAGTCACATCCCTATTAAATAGTTATTTGCATCTCAGTGTGCAAAGTCTCTGACAAGCTACAATAGAGGTTTTTTTGTTTTTACATAAGGCATTAGTTATCTTTAGTGTCGCATAAAAAAACTAAGGATCAATTTGTCCCGCAGTGCAAAAGTCGTAACGCAGTATATTCAACACAACAGGAGGGTTAAGCAATCAGATGAATGTAGAATATCATACTGTAAGCTTTGTTCCAAAATCTAGCGAGCTACCTCACAGTTAGCTACCTTCTGAGGGAGCATCCTAACTGATACACTTCTGATGAACCTCGTAAGTGACAGATCTGGAACGCTATACATAGGAAGCAACTCTACGGGCCACACAAATAGCACACCCCATGGGAGAGCCGACCCGCTATTGGCTTCATTACAATTAAACACTAGCATGCATGATATGATAGAAATAAAAAATGCTTAGCCTGCAGAAATACTAGGGTAAAATTAATTTTTGATTGCACTGCTGTATTTGTGTCAGTATTTTTCTTAGTAATAAAGAATGATTTTGCTTATCATCTAGAATTTACTTGCAGCATGCATGGACTAACATGCCAGTTAGAACAGTCTGCTGTATGATGAACAGAACTATACACTTCTTGACCTGAACTAGTAAGTAGAACCCAGTGCACCTTAGCAACCACTTAGCATGCCCTAGAAACCAGCCAGAATACCCTAGCAACCACTTAGCCATGCCCTAGAACCCACCCAGAGCGCTCTAGCAACTACTTAATGTGCCGTAGAAACCACCCAGAACCCTGTAGCAGCCACTTAGCAATGGCCTAGAAACCACCCAGAAGACCCTAGCAACCACTTAGCAATGCCTTGGCAACAGACTACAACACCCTAACATCAATGCATTGATTTTTGCACTGGAAAACAGGAAATGCATTCCTTTGAATGCATTAACCTGTTCAAAAGTGACAGTAAAGATGTATGATCTAAAAATAAATGCTTGCTAAATGCTTTTCCCTCTTTGATGAATAATGAATAGAATCATGTTTACACAAAAATATTAAGTAATTTTCATTTGCTTTTTATCATTGATAATAATAAGACATGTTTCTCATGCAGCATATTAAAATGATTTCTGAAGGATCGTGTGACACTAAAGTCTGGAGTAGTGACAGCTTTGCCATTTTAAATAGATATATATGCTTCTGTTAATTCCAGAGATATGCAGAATGAGGAAGGCAAAGTGGTTGTCTGCTGAAGAATGGATTTAAGACTCTGGATTTGGCATCAAATGTGATCAGAAGAGTTTAACACTGTGTCAAACCAGGTGTGACGCACTACAGAAACAAGTGGTAAATCCTGTCTCTTTCGTCTTAATCTTGAGTTTTTATCCTAACCAGCAGTGACAAGCATTGTGTGACAACAAGACATTTCAATATGATCTCATTACTGTTCATAACGTGTTTCTAGCACACATACTTACAGTATTGTGACTAGGCAGATTTAAAAACATAAATCTTCATATATAACTGCACATTTACAGTTAAATCAATATTTAAACTGCAAATAGAAATCATTATATGTTTATTAGGATAATAAGTCTTATTTTTTTACAGTACTGTACAGTACTGTACAGTTATTTTATTTTCTTTTAAACTTATAAATAAAACAATTATTTGAGTACTGTTTACTGTTTGTGTATATATATATATATATATATATATGTGTGTGTGTGTGTGTATGTACATATATATATATATATATATATATATATATATATATATATATATATATGTCAGTACCTATTTCTACTTTAAAATTTCATGTTTAATTCAGTGGTTTTATTTTATTTTTTTATTTTGTCATTTTTCTTTTGCCATATGTGTAACTAATTGTGAAATTTACTAGCAATTTCTGAGTGAAAGTTATTGTGTGACAACAAGACATTTCAATATGATCTTATTCCTGTTCATAACGTGTTTCTAGCACTCATACTTACAGTATTGTGACTAAACAGCTTTTAAAACATAAATCTTCATACATAACTGCATATTTACAATTAAATCAGTATTTGAATTGCAAATAGAAACCACTATATAATCATTAAGATAAAGTCTTGTTTTTTATTTTTTGAAGTTGTAAACTTATTTTCTTTTGAACTTATAAATAAAACAATTATTTGAGTATGTTTTGCAAAAAAAAAAAAAAAAAATTCTGAGTGAAATGTGTTTCTACAACACTACATCACAACATCACTATTTTTTTCAGCATGTACATTTTATACATCTATTCATTCGTTCATATTGAGTTTGCCATATTGTAAAGATTGTATAACAAAGCAAAAAAAAAAAAAAAAAAAAAAAAAAGGGCATATGTGACCCTGGATCACAAAACCTTAAGTAGTACAAGTATAATTGTAGAAATAGCCAAAAATACATTGTATCGGACAAAATTACCGTTTTTTTTTTATGCAAAAAATCATTAGGATATTAAGTAAATATCATGTTCCATGAAGATATTTTCTTTTAGCATTGCTAAGAACTTTATTTGGACAACTTTAAAGGCGATTTTCACAATATTTAGATTTTTTTGCACCCTTAGATTTTCAAATAGTTGTATCTCGGCCAAATATTGTCCTATCCTGACAAACAATACATCTTATTTATTCAGCTATCAGATGATGTATAAATCTCAATTAAAAAAAAAAAAAAAAACAACACTTATGACTAGTTTTGTGGACCAGGGTCACATATGTGCTTTTTAAAGTCATGTGAAATGAAAATTCATTTTATCTATTTTATAAATGCATGATAGATCTTATTATGAACAATTTATCTGCCTTTCTTTTTTTAAAACAAACCTTACCTCTCAATGTGTAATCAAAATGTAATAACCAGACCTTTCAGTGATAATTGACAGACTTTTTCAATGCCCACATCTCAAAATCCAATCAACAACCAGTGCATAGAAAAGTCTTTTTTTTTTTTTTTTCTTTGGTAATCTGTTGGATGTATGTCACAATACTGGAGAAAATGTATCTCACCATTTCTGTTTCATTGTGACTTTAGGTAGTATGTAGAACATGTAGCGTGGCTTGTTTTTTTTTTCATTGCAATTCAATGCAGCCCACACTGAAGTCTGACTGGTTTAAAATCGTATAAATCGCTGTAAATTGAACATTAAATGTTTTTTTTTTTGCTTTTAGGAAGGACGCAAATTACTTGACACTGCAGTTTAAGGCCAAATAGGATCATTACAAGATGTCATTGAACTATATAACAGGGTGCATGAAACAAATCCAAACACAGTAAATGAGACTCCAAAAGTAATGAAGGACCAATTATTTTGAGTTTTAATTTGAAGACCGGTGTCACTTCATTACAGGCTTCCCATTAAACGGGATGAAAATAACCCAATATTATTTGCCGTCTGCAGGCCTGTCAGTTGTTTTGCCTCTTTGATTCATCATCTTCTTTTCAGGCTGACTTTTCAGGTCTCCTCAAAGCCGCCCTTAGCATTAGGATGAGGATCAATCAACTTCCATTGATCCAGAAAGTGACAGGAAGTTCCTATTCATTTTCAGAAAACCGTTTGATCAGTGACCTCAGAAAACCTTCCACGCAGCGCTTTGGTAAAACGTGCCCTCCTCACCCTCGCTGTCTCTCCACACTCAAATTTCTCAGCTCGTTCATAATGCTTCATGATTCCTCTGTGTTTCTCTAGCACTGGTCTGGGCCTCTATGTAGGTCAGTAAAGAGTAGTTGACTTTGCAGGAAAAGGTAGGTTTACACCCAGCTTCACAAAAGGGAAATAAAAACAGATGAATGTTCACAAAAGTGAGTGACATTTTTGTCTTGCTGGTAACACTTTACAATAAGGTGTCATTTGTTAACATTAGTTAATGTGTGAACTGACATTAATGAACAATACATTTATTACACAATTTATTGATATTTGTTAATGCTAGTTAATAAAAATACATTCGTTCATGGTAGTTCACAGTACATTAATTAATGTTAACAAACACAACTTTTGTTTGTTTGGAATAATGCATTATTAAATGCTTAAATTAGCATTAAGAAGTATTGTTCATTCTTAGTTTATGTTAACTAATGAACCTTATTGTAAAGTGTTACCGTTTTACTTAAATAAGAGTTAAAGTTAGCAAAATGCAAAACAGTTGAAGGTAAAATGTGTAATTTCTCATCAAAAATGTTTTCAAACAGGTTTTCCAGAATACTCCCTTCACCCCATTGGTCAGAAAAACAGATAATCCCGCCCCCAAACTCACACCATTGGTTGAGCCACTATATGTACATTTTTTAGTGAAATTCATCCTTATGAATGGCTTACTTATAGTCTCTGAATATTAAACTGGGATAAGATAAACCATTTAAAAATAAAATGAAACACTTTTCTCGTAGTAGAAAGTTGTTGATGATGTGGGAGAAGGCAGATTTACGCCAATCCCCTGCCTGCACCTATACTACAAAAGGAAAATAAAAAAAGATGAGCATTCAAAAAGTGAGTGACTGTTTTGTTTTGCTGGTATAGTAAAAATGTAGTAAATTGCTAAATAGTTGAAGGTGAAATATGTAATTTCTTCTCAAAATTATGTTTTCAAACAGGTTTTCCTGAACACTCCCTCCATGGCATTGGCCGCCCCCAAGCAAACTCCATTGGTGGAACCACTGTATGTACATTTTTTTGGTGACTTGATTCTGCAATTGTCTTACTTACAGTCTATACATATTAATCTGGGAATGAAAAAAGGGAGAAAATAAAACTTAGCTTAGCTAAATGGTCCTAAAATTCATTTGTTTAATCAAAATATAATATCTAAGTGTTCTAAAACAACTAAGTTTAGGAGACCTGAAAAAAAAAAGGAAAACATATTGAATATTTCCGTAATCAATCTAATGATTTATACTGTATGTAATCTTAAAATCTAATGTGTGCTACAAGGGTGGTGTATTGTATGGATGGTGAACACTCCCTCTATGCCGCTGGTCGGACAAAAGGATAGTCCCGCCCTCAAGCTCATGCCATTGGCTGAAACACTGCATGTACTTTTTTTTATTATTATTATTATTTTTTTTTTTTGGTCACTTGATTCTATAGTTGTCTTACTTATAGTCTTCACATATTAATCTGGGAATGAAAAAAAGGAAGAAAATAAAACACCTTAGCTCAAATGGTCCTAAAATTAATTTCTTTAATCAAAATATAATATCTAATTGTTCTAAAACAACTAAGTTTAGGAGACCTGAAAAAAAGATAGGGGAAAAAAATAAAAAAAATATTGAATATTTCAGTAATGAATCTAATGATATATCTTTATGAATCTAAGAATCTAATGTGTGCTACAAGGATGGTGTATTGCATGGATGGTGAACACTCCCTCCATGCCATTGGTCAGACAAACAGATAGTCCCGTCCCCAAACTCACACTATTGGTTAAGCCACAGTATGTACATTTTTAGTGGAAATCATTCTTATGAAGTGCTTACTTATACTGTAGTGTCTGGATATTAAACTGGGATAAGAGAAACCATGTTAACAATAAACAAAACACCTCAGTTTGCTTAAGTTGTTGATGTTGTGGGAAAAGGTAGATATACACCTATCCCCTGCCTGTACCTACGCCACTAAAGGGAAAAAAAAAAAAAAAAAAACAGATAAACATTCAAAAAGTTACTAAAAATGTAGTAAATTGCAAAATAGTTGAAGGTGAAATATGTAATTTCTGCTCAAAACTATGTTTTCAAACAGATTTTCCTAAACACTCCCTCCATGCCATTGGCCGGACAAAAGGATAGTCCCGCCCCCAAGCAAACGCCATTGGCTGAACCACTGTATGTACATTTTTTGGTGACTTGATTCTAATGATTTATACTGTAAGCAATCTAAGGATGTGTGCTGCAAGGATGGTGTATTTTTGTAGGCAAAACCCCAAAAACAGTAGGATTTAAAACAGCAAAAATAAAAGCTTATGTTTAACACAAACTCCAGATATTTTCATATTTAATTCCACAACAAAAAACACAAAAGTAATACCCCACACAAGATTGTTTCGAAAGCTTTAACTTGTGGTAGAATTTGTTTATAGCCTCCGTTTAGCTTTTTACTTCTTTAAAATTCATAAAAGTTTGTGTAATAATCATAATCTTTTGTTGATCACAGAGCTTATTTTTCGCAATGATCCAAAAGTCAATGTAAAAATCCTATTAGGATTTTGTGGAGGGAACCAGGATGCTGTTAACTGCTGGTTTAGCGTTCTAAAGTGCATCATTACTGCAGTGCTCTATATGAGAAAAAAAAAATAGATGCATTTCAAGAATTTTACAATGCAAAAATAAAAACCAGTTTCTTTTATTTTGGCTGAAATATAACCTGTTTTTGTGAGATTCATGCATCTAAGTATGTGTGCTTGCGTGTGTGAGAGAGAGTACAGAGAAAGAGAAATGTAGATGGATGACACGGGTTCAATGACAAAGTGAGAAAGGGAAAGATTGAGAATGAAATAACAAACAGAGATAATGTTTGACCGTCCTTCCATTACAGCAGTCTTACTCTCCAGCCAGTGCTTCTGTAACCCAATAACAGTGTGGGCATTATTACAGCATTAGCACACACACACAGTTAAAGATCAGCTTTCTCCTCTCCGCCATCAGAGATTCCCAGTCTATGGGCCGTTATGCAAGCTCTCCACCTCTCGGCCACACTCTTTTAGTTGTCTGTCCATAGCTGTCCGTTATCCCATTAAACAGCTGTCTGCTCTTTGTGTCTGCTTCTTAAAGCCTACAGGATTTCCCCGTAAAAGCCAGCCACCCCAGACGTGGTGGGGCGAGCGCATAACGCCCCTGTGGAGAACTGATCCATACCCTGAGGGATGAAAATTAAGCCAGAGAGTTTCTCATGGGAGGTTGGTCACCGTATAGAGCTCAAGCGGTTAGTCACATCGCATTACGTCCGTTTGAGACACATCTGACAGGTTCGGTATCTTGGATTTTTATAGTTTATGAAGTTGGAATTCTAATGCGAGTTCAACCAAACTTTTAACTAAAGTTGGCATATTTTACATGGATGAAAATGAGGCAGTAGGCTGTAGTGTTTACAATGCTACATACTATATAAAGGTACTAGATTAGATGAATTTCACAGCTCACAAGTTTTTGTCTACTTCAGATTTCTTTGAAAAGATGTTTCAAGTGAACAATTGGCATGTTGTTAAACTACAGTACAAATCCATTGAACACAGTGTACTTCTATCCCTGACAGCCTTGTTTTAATTAATCAAAAAATTGAAGTCTATGGCATCTTTTTTTTTTTTTTTGGAAGCTTATCTTCTGCATACAGTTTACCAGAGTTGTACTGCAGTTAAACTGCTGTTATTTTATAAGGAAACAAAGTAGAAATAGGCCTACAATACATGAAGTAAGCTAAATTGCCTTGAGTAACAGGACATTTATCATAAGTACAATACCTGGTATGGACTGACAAACTTGATAATGAGAATGTCCACTGTGTCAGTCATGATCATTCTGGAATTTGTGAGGAATTTATTTCCACAAAATACACTGCTGAAAAATATAGATTATTATTGATCTGTTTTGGTCTGTTTGGGTTTTGCTAACAGCACATATGTTTTACTGAGTTTACAATACAACAGAATGTATTTGCTTGACTGTGTTACTATTCATTTGCATGAAGTTGCTCAAATTTGTTGCATTACCATCTGCTTATACCCAGTTTTGTTCCCTTTGTATCTGCATGCCACTTGAATAAAAACATTTTATGAAATAGCACTTTATATTAGGTAATGTTTAAGGATATTGCATTTCTTGCATCACAGTTGATAGCATGCATAAAATGTTTGAATGCTCTCTGAATTCTCTGAAACAAGCATTTACTAATGTTTAAAAAACACTGGATACTCATCCAACTACATTAAATGGGAACCCGAGTATTAAAGGAGAACTCCACTTCCAGAACAACAATTTACGAATAATCTACTCACCCCCTTGTCATCCAAGATGTTTATGTCTTTCTGTCTTCAGTCATAAAGAAATGATGGTTTTTGAGGAAAACATTTCAGGACTTCTCTCCATATAATGGACTTCAACTGTGCCCCCGATTTTGAACTTCCAAAATGTAGTTTAAATGCAGCTTCAAAAGCCTCTGAACGATCCCAGCCAAGGAAGAAGGGTCTTATCTAGCGAAACGATCGCTCATTTTTTCTACAGAAGCTGCATTTAAACTACATTTTGGAAGTTCAAAATCGAATTCTGACATACCATAACTGTCATGAACCGGCAAAAAACAGAGTTCAGGGAGAGCAAGACAAAGAGCATTTGACATTAAAAAGTATATAAATTGTATAATTTTTATGAAAATAACCGATTGTTATGCTAGATAAGACACTTCTTCCTCGGCTGGGATCATTTACAACCGTATTTGGGATCGTTTGAAGCCGCATTTAAACTGCATTTTGGAAGTTCAAACTCGGGGCACCATAGCAGTCCATTATATGGAGGAAAATCCTGAAATATTTCCCTCAAAAACATTTTTTTTTTTTTACAGCTGAAGAAAGAAAGACATGAACATCTTGGATGACAAGGGGTGAGTACGTAATCTGTCCATTTTTATTCTGGAAGTGGACAAAACATTGCATTAACAATGCAGAAATTACTTTTTTGTGCTAACATTGATGTAATTGACCAGATAACTTTCTGGTTCTATTAACATTACAGGAAGAACATTTGTTCATAGACTTGACACAACCTTGCAAGAACATTAGCCAAAGTACTGTGAACATTTCATGTTCGCTAAACTGTTACTCAGGCAGCAAACTCATGTGACTAACATGAGCAAATTGCAATTACAGGATTTCTCCTGTGATATTTCACAGAGCAACAGAACATGTGACCAAACCTTAACAGATGCTCTCTGCCTGTCAATCATTTTGCACTTTGAGATTGTTGACATTGGATTGGCTGTCATATCTTTGGAAGGTGGGGTTTCATAGAGAGCACATACAGTCTTGCTGAAATCACTAACGGCACTATTTGTAAACAAAATAATGAACGTGATAGAATACTAGCTCCTCACACACACACACTTTGTCCTTCACTCACTTTACACTTACTGAATGTCAGAGAGCTGACAGGTGATCAATAACACCTGTTCATTGAGAACAGGAAGTAAATGCCACTGTGTAAATTTATCCTTCATCTCTCGTCTCAGGGTTGGATGGTGGTTAGAGAAGACTGGAAATGAGAATTTGCCTTCAGTGGCCAGATTACCTGGGTTGGATTACTTACAAATTGTAGTCCATTGCTGATTACAAAGTACTTGATGAAAATTGTAATGCATTCTGACTACTTTTTGATTACTTTTAAATTACTTTTGACCTATTATGTAAGAAAATGTTCAATTTTACACCAGCATCTCCCAGAGTGGAGTTCTTTAGTCCATTACAATGCACAAAACAATCACAAACAAAGACTGCAACAATAGAGGGTTTGCACTTACGTCACCGTTAGGTCAGTTACCCAGATGCACGCCCATATTGAAGATACTCAGATGTAACCAACAGCACTGATTGCACGGTTAATGTACTACTGAATGCGTTGTTCTGCAAATTTATGCTGTCTAAACCATGGAAAAAAAAAAAAAAAAAAAACGTGTGGAAGCTGTTAAATCATATAGAGAAAGACTTGCAATATTTTGACAAAATAAAGTTAATAGGTGGTAAAGATATGTACAAGCAGTATTAATTAAAATATTTGCCTAATATTTCAACTACCTGACCAGAAATGCTAAAAACAAACATGAATGTTGTCAATATTCTTGCCCTGGAATTCCTAGTTCAGTTTGGCCAACCATAAACATTTTTTTTTCTCCTCAGACAGTTTTTTTTGCACTCCTCTTCTTGATTTGTTATAACTTTTGGCAGTCTATAAATGCTTTTCCTGGTCTGAACGATTAGTACAGCCCAAAACATGACAATAATTGACCATTTTCAGCAGCCATAATCAGCAAAACTTGCGAGTTCTGTTCAGTTCAGTGGCATTGTTTATGCTCAGTGCTGCCAATATGGCTGACTGATGACACATTGTGAAAACACTCTATAACAATACAATTCTTTTGAAGTTGTTTCACTATAATCGATAATTAAGATGCAAAATTGTGTCACTTGTGTCTGAGAGAGAGTGTGCTGTGGTACAAGCGATACGAAAGTAATACCAATTTCATCTGGCTAAAGTAAAAATCCCATTTATTTACTCACAGCCTTTCTGTGAGTTGTGACGTTGTAATCTATGGTATGTGCTTTTGTGAAGCTGATCTCACTGATCTGAGTTGAAATATTTGAATGCAAAGCTTCCATGAAGAAAGCAATTGCTAGCAAGCGAGAAGTTAGCGGGAAGGGATACAGTGCAGTCATACCCATACATTCATTCATTCATACCACTTTTATTACATTTCACCACATAAATAATTAAGTTGTTAAGTTGTTAGTTATCTTATGATCCATTACAGTGTACAAAACAAAATGGCAGCAGCTGTGTTTATTATGAAACAATAGAGCGAGTCTACAATACCAGGATGACAGAATTAAGAAATTGTACACGTAATATTGAATTTTAATATCTTTATTAGCTAGCCAAACACAAAGCTTTCACCAAGAAAAAGTATTAAGTGTATAGCATCAACTTAAGTTGCCTGGATGAGTCTGTGTTATTAGCTTTTAACAGTTGTTATTGGGGAATAACATACTTTGGAATGTCACGACTGACCAATCAGAATCAAGCATTCTACAGAGCAGTGTAATAATTTAATTTAAAGGGGTCATCGGATGCAAACTTCACTTTTTCATGTTGTTTGAACATTAATGTGTGTTGGCAGTGTATGTACAAATCTACCCTATAATGATAAAAATCCATGCAGTGGTTTTTAATTAATCTGTAAAAATAATATCCCCTTTTTCAAATCGAGTCGTTCTCAGATGCCTGTCGTTGTGGCGTCACACTGACAGAGGCCGCTCCCATGATAGTTGATTGACATGAGCTCTTACCTCAGACCAGCTGTCACAGTCCAGTAACTTTCCTTGTTTCGATGCCGAAGCAGGGATGTAAGTTAGACAAGAATATCTCAGATTGAGCGATTGAGGTGTTGTGTTGCTGGATGTAATAATGAACATAGTGGTCGTCATTTACTCCCGACATCTGAGCTGCTGAAGATGCAGTAGATTACATTTGTTTGTGAATGGAATGCGCCTCCCGATCTACATAAATGCGTCTATGTTCGCGCGAATCATTCGTGATCCAGCTTCACTTACAGCAGAAGTGTGTATAAGGGTTTTATTTATGAATCTTTGCGATTGCCTTTCCTTATAACGTGGTAGTTAGGAAGTTTAGCGGCTAAACGTGGCTAAACGCGGCTAAAGTAAACAAGATCGTCATTCCACAGAGAGTTGAGAGGGGCGGGGCGAGCAGAGCTCATTAGCATTTAAAGGAACAACCCCTTAGAATGAGATGATTTTTGCAGAGCTGGTAAAAAGGGTGTTGTTTTACAAAACCATTGAGAATTTTTAATCAAAGTATATTAGAGACTTTTCATTAAGCCCTAAAGAATCATATCAACTTGTGGAAAATGGGCATCTGATAACCCCTTTAAAGTAAATTGAGACTTAACACCTCTTATTTACTTTGAGATCATTCTGAGGTTAAATACAGATTCAAAATCATAACAAGAAATGGTTTAATGGCTATTTTTTAAATCAAATGTTTGCGTACGACAGGAAACACTGGCATCTAACAGTGCCTTGGAAAAACAATTAATCTTAAAAAATAAAGTATATACATAAACCCAAATAGAAAATAAAACAGTTATTGAATAAGCATGTGTCCTATTCTTTGTCCTAACCTCCTGAAACATTGGTGTCTTATTTTAGTGCAGTCAATGCAATTTATGAAAGAAGTCAATTAAATCTCTATGTGGGTGTCTGTGAAAAAATAAAAAAAATAAAAATCAGATGTAACCCACTTTGTAATCATTAACACTTTCAAAAGTTGTAACTAATTACAATTACTTTTATTTTGTAATTAAATTACATAATTACGTTACATGTAACTAGTTACTCTCCAACACTGATGGCCAGGTAACTAACCAAACCGTGGAGTAAGTGCAAACTCTCTATTGCTTGGTGCTGGCATCTTGTCACGTCGTGCCTGGTCTTTGGTTTAATTTCATGTTGGTTTGTAAGGTTCATGGCTTCTAACTCTGTTGGACAAAAAGAATAGGAAAAATACTTCCGGAACCACAGCCACTAAACAAATGGCTGGGACTAATGCACTCTATCAGGAAATATCACACCACTGCATGGTGCAATTAACCAATCAGAATCGCTTATTCCAGAAAGCCTTGTAATAATTAATCAAAGAGGTTGCAAACAAAGAGACTGGCACACGTTTGACACGGTTTAGTTAATGACCTTGAAGATCCTTGAAGAAATTAATTGGGATTTCTAACATCCCTGGCATGGTAAGAAAAGACCTATTTTTATGCTTTCCCTCCATTTGAAATAACCTGAGGTTGTCTTCATGGACCCATGTAGTGCAATTCTATCAATTCATTTTCAGAAATCTTTAAAATAGCCTATTTTTCAGGAAGTCTCCCCATATTTGGATAGCACACAACGTGGATATATTCATATAAACAAAACCCTGCAGAGCAACATTTTCATGATGAAAGCCAAGTCATGGTTGAAGGCTTGTAAATGTGTTTTTTAGCACAAAAGCATTCAAAGCCACCATGACTTTTCCGCTTTTTCACAAGGTCTATATGACACGATTCAAGCTTGCATGGCTTTCATGTACAATTGCTTCTTAATTCGTTTTACAAATATGTGGAGCATGTTTCTGCCTGGCGAGGTTAATTGCGTTACTTGTTGGGGGAAAATGTAATTTTTACACGTGTGCCTGAGAGGACATAGGTGGGCCGAGATGACAGGTTTCGAAGCCGGTTATAGCTCTGTACATTCAAGCACACGTCAGATGTGAATTAAACGAGCGGCTTTCAAGTGCAGGTGGCATAAATGGGTGTCCTTGATTTAATGCGCAGCCAAACAGTAGATGAGCTTTTAAAGTGGGACTTTTCTTTTCTCCAGTGACCTGCGAGGACTTCAGGAGATCACGGTTTCAGAGTGGCATTAAGGAGGAGATTGTTAGGCATAAATTGTAAACCGTACCTTCAGGTTTAGACTATCAAAGGCTTTTTGTGCCTCTTTATATTTTTATTGTAGCATCTGCATGTAGTAACATAAAAGGACACCAGGTTTGATTCACTCTCGTTGGTGGCTTTTTGAAGTGACTAGGTTATTTTCCCATTTAAATAGAAGACGTATATACTTTTAACAGCTGCTACTGAACTTTTAAGCCCGTTAAGTCCATGTTTTCCCAGCATCACCAGCCTTAAAAATATCATTACCCTACTCCACCCGTGCACTTTGCCACAATTCAACCCTTTGTGACTTTGTTGATGTCAACCGTATTGTAGCACTAAACAATTTAGCGGTACTTTAATCTCATCAGACATTAATCACAGGAGACTTTGTTCTGATGTGGTTAGATGAGTTGCTCTGAAGTAGCTGCTGAAGGAGGAAGAGCAAGTCATCAATATTGCTGATGTTAGAAAGAACTCCCACTTCCATATTATGGATTGGAGACATGAATGTAGGCTGTTCCAAAAGGTAGGCAGAATAATTATGCCTCCTTCTTCTAAGATCTCTAATTTCAGCCAGACTCTAAAGCAGCATCGCATACAATCTTTGTGGTAAAGCCATACTTCATCCTGTCAGCATTTACATTACTACTTTCACGTTGCTCAAAACTAACTTTTGTTTCTGTGGAACATAAAAGGTGAGATGTTGCAGAATTCCAAATTGTGTGTTTTTTTTATATTTATAAATATAAATATAACGTTATAAATATTTTTTATAATATAATGTTATAACTTTCGTTCAAAGGTTTGGGATCAGTAAGATTTTTAATATTTTGAAATAAGTCTCCTATGCCCAACAAAGTTTCGTTTATTTGATCAAAAAAAAAAAAAAAAAAAAAAAAAAAAGAGAGAGGAATATAATGAAATATTGTGGCAATTTAAAATAACAGTTTTCTGTTTTAATATATTTTAAAATATAATTTATTTCTGTGATGCAAAGCTGAATTTTTATCAGCCAGTCTTTAGTGTCGCACTGATATTTTAATATGCTGATTTATTATCAGTGTATGAATTGTGCTGCATAATTTTTTTTGGATACTTATTTAAGGATTTTTTTGAATAAAAAGTTCAAAAGAACAGCGTTTATTCAAAATAGAAATTTTTTCTAACAATGTAAGTCTTTATAATCACTTTTTATCAATTTAATACATACTTTCTGAATAAAAGTATTAATTTCTTTCAAACAAAGTAAGGAAGAAAAAAATTACTGACCTCAAGCTTTGAACAGTATTTAATTGTTTTCTGATTTAATTGATTACTGATTGAAAGATGATGAATGATTAAAAGATTTAAACTTTATCACAAGGTTAGCAATATATTGTTTCAATAATGACTTTTAATGTATGATGTGTCTATTCTATTCTATTCTATTCTATTCTATTCTATTCTATTCTATTCTATTCTATTCTATTCTATGCATAGGTCACTAAGTGAGCCACTTGTGCCAAAGGTGGTGCTTTAGAAGAATACGGACAGCACAGCTGCTATGAGTAAGCAGACACTCTCTCTCCCTCTCTCATGATTTTTGCTCCTTTCTTGCCAAGCCCCCACTGATTAGTTGACAAAATATTTATAATTTGGTGTAATGGCAGGTCTGACCTCTGCTGATATATGCACATACACGCGCACAAGTGCAGAGATCCAAGGTCCTCATAACGTGGCTGCATTAATCTACTGTTAAAATACTTCAGCATATGCATGAGAGACTTCGGCGAGTGAAGTAAAAGCCTTTTAGCTTATTCCTAAAGCATCAGCCATGGGAAAGAGGGATTTGCTAATTGAACGGAAGGCTGATACAGACGCACTTTCCCTGTGATGGTAAAGTTTTAGTGAGACGCTCTTTCATCTGTAGAATCTGAATAGCTGATGGGCCTAGTTTTAAACTAAAAAGAAACTTTTCTGTGGATTAATTTTTGATTGGTTGTAATCAAATATAGGGACAAGAAAAGAAAAGACTTGAATATTACAGGAGCAGGTTATGATTATTTAATACATTATTCTGATTTTTTAAATGTTTTTGAAAGACCAAGTCCCACATGCTAACCAAAACCAAAATTCTCTCACCATATTACTATTTTTACTGTATTTTTGATCAAATAAAGGCTTATTTGATCAAAAATACAGTAAAAATAGTAATATGGTGAGAGAATTTTTTACCATTTAAAATAATTGTTTTTTTATTTTAATATATTTAAAAATGTGTATTTTTGTGATGGCAAAGCTAAGTTTGATTTATAGCTTTGAATTATGATTTATAATTTATAACTTTTCTTGCATTATTTAATAATAATAATAATAATAATAATAATAAATAATTAATTGCTAAGAAGTAATGGAAGCAAAATAAATAAATAAATAAATAAATAAATAAATAAATAAATAAATAAATACATAAATAAATAAATGCTTTGCCATGACAAAAATAAATTACATTTTAAAATATATTCAAATAGAAAACAATTATTTTAAATGGTAAAAATCTCTCGCAATATTACTATTTTTACTGTATTTTTGATCAAATAAATGCAGATTTATGTCAAAAACGTAAAAAGAAATTATAATAATAATAAATATGATCGTAATTAATAATAATAAATGATTAATTGATAAGAAGTAATGGAGGGGAAAAAACTGCTTTGCCATCACAAGAATAAATTACATTTTAAAATATATTAAAATAGGAAACAACTTTTTTAAATGGTAAAAATCTCTCACAATATTACTATTTTTACTGTATTTTGATAAAATAAATGCCGCTTTGGTTAGCATGTGAGACGTCTTTTAAAAACATTAAAAAAACATAATAATAATAAATATTATTATAAAAAACACATTTTTAATTGATAAGAAATAATAGAGGCAAAAAGATTGCATTGCCATCACAAGAATAAATTACATTTTAAAATATATTAAAATAGAAAACAACTTTTTTAAATGGTAAAAATCTCTCACAGTATTACTATTTTTTACTGTATTTTGATCAAATAAATGCAGCCTTGGTTAGCATGTGAGACTACGTCCTTCAAAAAAATGTCAAAAATCATAATTTTATATTAAATAATAATAACCTGGTTTTGTAATATTCAGTCATCTCTTTTCCTTTATTATAGTTCGTGTTACTGTTCTTTTTATTATTATTATTATTAATAATAATGTTTTTTCTATTATCAAAACAGTCATTTATTATTATTAATTATATTAATAAAAGTTATTATTGTTTATATATTAAATATATTATATATAAGTATAGTTGGCATTATTGTTATTTTTAGTAATATTAATGATAATGGTTCTTTTTATTATCAAACCAGTCTTTTATTATTATTAATTTAAATTAATTGTAATATATATATATATATATATATATATATATATATATATAATTTATTAGTTACTGCTCAGTTATTAATAATGATTCTTATTATTATCAACATTTATTGCAATAACCAACAATTATTGCTTCTTAATATGTAGAAACAGGACATTTTCCAGGATTATTTTATTTATTATATTTGTTATAGGATTATTATTATTTTTAATTACATTTTGTGCTCAGTTATTATTAATGTTTTATATGTTTTTATAATTTTTGTAGAAACTATAGTTTTTTTTTTCCCCCTTGATTATCAGAAAGTTCAAAAAATGTATGTAATGTGGTGTTAATGATTTGTCTGTGGAAAAAAAAAAATCCCTCCATTATGCTACACAGATTGTATAATATCATGTTTTGTGTATTTAGGTCAATCTGTGACCAGCCAGTATCTTTACAGCATACTGTATCCACACGGCAGCAATGGAATGTCACACAAGTTGGTGCCTGGCCAAAATCAATATATTGATCAATTTATCCACAGCTAACTCTAAAACACAAACTTCAGAAGTAATATGGTGCTGCGTTTTATGTGCTAAACTTAAATAACAGGGTTTATTTTCTTCATTGAATCCCAGTGTGAACAGAGCACATTTGTCATCATACAGTATGTTTACAGTACTGCTCAGAATTTCATTACACACGCTGCATTTGATTACCAGCACAAACACATATTTTATGGCTGTCTACTACATCCGAAATCTTATTTGTAAGCTGTACTTAAAATTTATGAATGTCTTTGTATTATATAACAAAAAAATCAAGCCATTCAGAAGCGTGACTTAAATGTTCAACAACGTTGTGGCAACTGTTCATTTTGACAATAGATTAACATATTAAAAAAATAAATAAAATAAAATAAAAAAACTGACACACCAAAAAGAACAGAATGCATATGCATATAAGGAATATTATAAAGTTATGAGACACTTGTGTATTTGGTATTAAAATGAGTTTCATGAAAGAGACTTACAGGTATACTGTATGTTTCAAACGGCATAACCTTTGAGCATGTTTTTCAGAAGTGTGAGTGAAAACAAAGCATTTTACACCTCCAGCGGTGATGCTGTCAAAAAATAGCTTTCCATAGATGACACCTAAAGTAAGAATCTCACCGACAACAGTCTGGTTGAATGTCTTAAAAATAACAAGCGCTCATGTTTCAGTCCTGGGTGAAATGGTATCTGCAGCAGGCTGAGGTAGAGACTGCACATGCACGAACTTTGCATATTTGACACCTGTGTTGCCACCCCGATTCCACAGCTACTAAAATAAAACACACTTTCACAAATGTTACAGAACGTTCCTGAGGCATAATGAATACTGGCCTATTTCTTAAAAACATACTTGAACCTTAAGTCAGCACATTTTAGGCATTTAAAGCTGAAGTGTGACATTTTGCCCCAATGTTAAAACACTTTCTCCTTCGCCAGCTGCATATGCAGAGAAAACTTCAGTAAACTATTCGTATATATTCTCCTGAAATATGTAAACGTTAGCTGTGTTTCTGGCTTCGGTATTTCAGAAATGATATTATTCTGTTGATTTCTTCTTTTCTGAGCAAAATATTCAATTTCATGACATGTTGAGACAAAGTAATGTGACTTATCTAAGTATGTTCACCTTGGTCCATTAATGTGCATAATAAAAAAGTATAAACTATATCACATCTTAGAATGATAACAGCAGAACTACCAGGTTCAGTATAGCAGGTGGAAATTGTTGAACTGATTATTGCAGAATCACAAAAGGACAAAGAGCTTTTTCTGTAAAGGTCTTCTAGCTTTTGAAACATGTTACCAATTGAAATTAAACCACATAATACAAAGACTTCTTCAGTGATGACTAAGTGTTGGCTTAAGCATATTTAGATATTTAACTATCCTTAAAGTAGATAGTGTTCCTTTTAGGTGTGTGTATGTTTGTACACTCAGAAAAAATGGTACAGTAGTTGTGACTAGGGTGTTAATATGTACCATTTAGGTACTAATATGTACATTTAAGGCAGAGGATGCACTAGACTTCAGCATTGTCCGTGATTTTGACGGACAGGGTTGTAAAAATTCCGTCATATTCCGTTACTTTTCATATTTTAATTAGAATAACACATTTAATCGCTTTTATTTTTGTTCACATTTTAGTTTTTAATGAACCTATAGGATGACAGCGCAGTGTTTAAAAATACGCTAGGGCTGGGTTTCTCGATTTTAATAGATTCTCATTTTAATAAACCAATATCGATTCTTTAATCACAATCGATCTCTTGGTCTACGCTGTTTTCAGGTGATGAATGGACAGTACATAATGCGTCTTTCTTCCAATAAATAGCAGTAGGCTAGGCTTTGTGTTACTTTTTATATGAAAAGGCTCAGATTTCAAATTCTGTCAATTTCCTTAGGAAATTCAAGCAATAAATACAGTTCTCCAACTCTTTAATGTGGCCTGATAGATCGTTGTAGCTTCTGTGTACTCGCTTGTGTGTAATCAAATGCATAGGAAAACATTTGTGATAGTTTTGTTTTTGTTCTGTATCCCGTGCTCTGCTGTTACACTGGAGCGCACTCGTCACCAACTGGACAGGGGTAGGAATTACAGCTACAATTTACAATAGATCACCCTCAGAGTAATCTTTCAAAATGACGGATGGCCTTCAGATTTTTCCGTCACTGAAAAAAAAAAATCCGTCAGTGACGAAGAATTTTCGGTTAACGCGACCTCTGATTTAAGGTACTAAACCTGATAGCACGCATACATCACAGAAATGTCTATTTGATGTCTGCATTTACATCTGGAAGACGTATTTTTTGGAGTGTTTGCTCATCTGCAATACGTCTATAGGACGTTTCCTATCAGATGTCAAATAGATGTCTATTAGATGTCTTTAAAGGGGTCACCGGATGCTAAGTTCACTTTTACATGTTGTTTGAACATTAATGTGTGTTGGCAGTGTATGTACAAATCTACCCTATAATGATAAAAAAAAGTGTTTTTTAATTAATCTGTAAAAATAATATCCCCCTTTTTTTTTTTTCAAATCGAGCCATTCTCAGATGCCTGACGTTGTGGCATCCCACTGACAGAGGCCGCTCCCACGATAGTTGATTGACATGAGCGTCTTACCTCAGATCAGTTGTAACAGTCCAACCTCCATGTTTTGATGCCGGAGCAACGATGTAAGTTAGACAAGAATTGCGCGATTGAGGTGTTGTGTTGCTGGATGTAATAATGAACATAGTGGTCGTCATTTACTCCTGACACCTGAGCCGTTAAAGATGCAATAGTTTACATTTGTTTGTGAAGGGAATGTGCCTCCCAATCTACATATATCTGTCTATGTTTGTGCAAATCATTCATGATCCAGCTTCACTTACAGCAGAAGTGAGTATAAGGATTTTATTTATGAATCTTTGCGATCGGCTTTCCTAATAATGTGCTAGTTAGCAAGTTTAGCAGCTAAACGTGGCTAAATGCGGCTAAAGTAAACAGGCTCGTCACTCCACAGAGAGAAGAGATTTGCATTTAAAGCAGCCTCTACCAGAATGGGATGATTTTTGCAGAGCTGATTTTGACAAGGTAAAAAAGGGTGTTGTTTTACACTACCATTGAAAATCTTTAACCAAAGTACAGTATATTAAAGACTTTTCATTAATACCCTAAAGGATCATATCAGCTTGTGGAAAATGGGCATCCGATGACCCCTTTAAGGTGTTTATGATTTAGAATGTATGTAAAACTGACATCTTACAGATGTCTGTCAGATGTTTGTACACAGCAAATGCTTTCCAGATCAAAAGATCTTTAACAGACATCTTGCAGAGGTACATGTGCTATCTGGGAATATGTACCTTTTAGGGGTAAATAAGGTACAACCCAGATATCACATGTACGTCTGCAAGATGTCTGTTAAAGATTACTTGATCTGGAAAGCATCTGCTTTGTACAAACATCTGACAGATGTCTGCAAGATGTCAGTTTTACATACACGACACGCAATGAAATGTGTCTTTCCCATGTTATTCAGAGTTTTTGTTCTAACTAGCCACGACTGCGACAGGCAAAATTTTTAATTTAGTAACAGTTTCTATTTCTGCGATGTCGTGGCTGGAACAACAACATACAAATTATATGACAGTGATAATCTCAGGTACTGATTATGTGCTTTATTCAAAGTTAAATGTGTCTAATGTGAGTTGGAATATCATTTTGCATGACCTTGTAGCCATACTGGAAGCAATAACAGATAGTTTACCTCAAATCTTGAAAACAAATTAAAGAAAAGATGTGCATTAAACGTGCAAACTCAATGCAAACCAGCAAGCACGTTCCATAACAAAGATGGTATCAGTCACTCAGTATGTACATTTAATAATCTTTAAAATATTTAATATACATGAATTAGATTACAAAAGTATACATTTCGTTGCGAGTGCAGTGCACTTCCAGAAAGAGCCCGCTGTGATTGATTGGGCTGTGATATTTGATTGACTCTGTCACGTCGTGGTGACGCGTCACATCTGGTGTGGACACCCAAATTGCTTGTCGCTGGAATCTTGTCGTGTCACTTGTAGTTAGGATACAGTGTAAGATGCAAATTAGCAATACTGTACTTATATGTGCAATGCATATTTTTCATGTTTTTTTCTTTAAAGTGATTTTATTTTCTGTCTCTCTCTCTCTCGCTCTCTCTCCTTTAAAAAACAATATCATTATCATTAATCAATATCATTAAAGCCATATCGTAGGATAGTCTGGGCAAAGCTACTTTTACAACTAATACATCACAATATATTTGTTTTTCCATGAAAAGTAAGTAATTGCATTACTTAGTTACTTTTTATGGAAAGTAATGTGTTACGTTACTTTTACATTACTTTTTGTCACCTGAGCTAGGCTTGCTTATTTATTGTTAATAACAACAACAACAAAAAAAGTTATATTTTTTGGAACCCGTAAAGGCCCTTTCACACCAAAAGTAAACGAAGAAGCTTCAGGCTAAAGCAAGTGCCACTGCTTCTGCACTTACCAAAGTAAAAAGAAAGCAAAGTAAATGGCGCTACTTATTTAAAAAAGTAATTTGGATGTTTTCTTGGAAATGTGAAAGTAGCTTTAGTAGATACTTGGAAAAAAAGTATTCTGATTATGTAACTTATGTTACTTGTAATCCGTTTCCCTCAAGACTGTACACCAAGGTCTTCTACATTTGTTATGTGCATTGCACCTGTCCAAAAATTTGCATCAGTGATGCAAACAAAACTCTGTGACCCTAACAAAACACTACTCTGTTTGTGTGAACTTCCCAATCAGGGGGTCAAAGGTCAGTACAGCAGTGAGATGAACAAGAATCTCTCTCCAGGCATTATAGACCTCCTTGATCCCATCCAGTCCAATACAGCATGGTCTCAACCAATGAGGTGAGTTTAGGGTGGGGCTATATGCTTGAACGACCAATGAGGGAAATGAGGGAAACCTGCTTAAAAAAACAAACAAACAATCATTAGACATGTTTGACTTTATGTAGAGCTGTGCAGACTAAACGACATTTTACTTGAAGCAAGTGTTAAAAATTTTGTCAGACTTTTTGTTAGCACTGACATCACATCAATATTCACTGACTTACTCTGTGAGGTTTATCAGAGTAAAACTGATATGACCCCAAAATATAAAAATATAGACCCCACTTCATTAGTATGTAGAGTAAATAGGCTTGGGGTGAATTTTATTTTTGTATTAAGCAGTACGTAACATACCGCATGTAAAGTGTTTCTGTTGCTTAATCTGAAACGTCTGTGTATTTGACAAACATTCCATCTAATCCACTTCATCCGTGATAAAGTATGCAAACACGGCACAGGCGTCAGTACTGGAAGCAGAAAGCATTAGAAGTGCCGCAGAAATGAGTAAAAGTGAGTGTACTTCAAGTACATTTTTAATAAATGCATTTATTTTCAAGCCGACCATTCAGGAAGAAAAATGAAAGGTTAAACAACATCAAACATTTCCCTTCAACACGAGCTGCAGGCTTCATCCCGGCAACGGTGGTTCGTTAAATTGCACAATGTTCAGAGCAACCTGCTCTTTGCAGAGTTTCAGTATTGTCACATTTATACACTTCAGCCGAATGCATTTGAGCTGGAGGAGGGGAGCGTAAGTGTGTATATTTCTTGCACACATGAAGATAGATCTATAGCGAGCGTAAGTATAAAGAGGACATATTCCAACCTGTTAAGCCGATAACCTGCTCATATTTCTGGTGTGGATTTGGCGCCTCAGCAGAAACCGCTCCTAGAGGATGTGGATGTTGACACAGAGAGCTTTTTCTGCAGAACCTGAGCCCCATCTCTCTCTCAGGCAGCCGCAGAGGAAAGTGACAATGGATCGATGCATGTGATTAATTAACTTCTAATGAGTTCATCTGAGCGGCAGGGCCCGGGAAAGTTGGACATGTCCTCGGCTTCAAGTTTGACCTACCCTACTTACGCACCTCAGCATCCATCAGCTCTGTCCCCGTCTCCCGGTCTGTCTCTGTCTGTCTGTCTCCCTCTCTCGCTTTGCAAGATAATCAATACTCGAAAGCGAAACAGTAGGTCATTGCTTCTGATTTGGTGCCACGTGGGTTTTCCCCCCTTTGACTCTGTAGCTTACTTTTGCTGTAAATACAGGTAAGTCAATATGAAATCAAAATTCTTTGTTTGTCTAGTTTGTTTTGTCTGTCTAGTTTGTCAGTGCGTCGGTAGTGAATTCTGTATCATGCTGACTTTAAAGGCACAATATGTACATTTTCGTCACTAGAGAGCGCACATTCAAAACAAAAAAGAAACAAGGTCATTTCAGCTCATAAGTTAAATCAACTTAAAAGTACATGTCATTTAAACATATTTTATTGTAGTGAGTTGAGATGACTTGTACTTTTAAGTTGATTTAAGGCAGGTGCTAAACGTAAGTTTTTAAGTTGAAACTGGAGAAAATTTTTACAGTGTGTGCATTCGTCACCTGTCTAATAACATAGCATAGCATACCATATTAAAGTGTCTTTGGGGTTTCCATGTTTTCTACGAAATAAAACCGGAAAATCAAGGGTGTATGACGTCATTGGCAGGCGACACAATGACACAGTCCGTTACAATAGTTAAAATTGCTAATTTCTCTGGATTTAAACATTCCTTGAAACATTTGGGATAAAGTACACAAGTCAGCAAAATATCTAACACTGTTGGATATTTTAATCAAAAAAATCTTACATATTGTGCCTTTAAACCCACTAACATGGAAATAAAGTATGTTAAATATAAACAGAGCTGTAAAAAAAAAACATTACTTTTTAGTTTTACTGTATTTTTAGTCACATAAATGCAGCCATAAGAGACTTTCATAAACATATTAAAGTCAAAATCTTACCAATCTCAAACTTTTTAACTCAGTGTACGTTTTTCTATCTGAAAACTAGTATAATTAATTACTGAAATTTAATTACTTTTCCCTTGAAAAAGTAAAGTAACGGATTACTCTTATTTTTTCTGTAAATTTACAGTTACTTATAATGTAATTCCATTAAAAACTGTATAGACTATAGAACAATTCTGTATAAAACAATAGTGAATTTAACATCACATTTTAACATCTAATGTCAAAATGTATGCGTTTAATGTAACCTTGTCTCTTTAATAACTTTGGTCAGTTCAAGAATAATTTCTGCAATTTTATATTTATTTGAAAGAATTAAAAGCTGTTTCATGTCTATCCTTGTATTGTTCAACTGGTTGAGGCTAATATGGGATTTAGAAAGTAATTAAAGGAGAAGTCCACTTCCAGAACAACAATTTACAAATAATTTACTCACCCCTTTGTCATCCAAGATGTTCATGTCTTTTTGTCTTCAGTCGTAAAGAAATTATGGTTTTTGAGGAAAACATTTCAGGATTTTTCTTCATATAATGGACTCCAATTGTGCCCCCAATTTTGAACTTTCAAAAAGTTTAAATGCAGCTTCAAAGGGCTCTAAACGATCCCAACCGAGGATGAAGGGTCTTATCTAACTAAACAATTTTTTTCGAAAAATAAAAATTTGTATACTTTTTAAGCACAAAAGCTCGGGTAGCACAGGCTCTCAGATGCGCGTCCACAGGTCGTTCTTGAATGATTCCCAATTCCCAATCATTTTGAACAAATCTTTAATGTGACTCACGGAGAACGAGACGTCTTGGAGAGTGATTCGTTCAGTCGCGCATGTGCAACATCCTATTAGGTTCTGTACTGGAATTAGTTCACCTGTTTTGAGTCTTCAGGTGTTTCGCGTAGTTCGTTCATCTTATGGGGCTGTCACATGATGCTGATTTTGCTAAAATGAACGAAATGACGAAAAGGTCAGAGTTGGTAAAATGATCCGAACTTCCCATCACTACTACGAATCATGTGTAAAGTTCATCATCGGTGTACTCCGGCTCAAAAAGGTAGAGTATGGCGAAAAACTCCATCTTTTTTCTCCTACAACTTCAGAATCGTCCAACACATTGTACCTTTTTTTTTTTAAACAGTGTTTGACTTACTTGCACTTCCTTAGTCTTTGCGTGTTCGCTTTGTAAACACTGGGTCTGTAGTTCCGCCTACATTCGGTGTGACCGTAACATCGTGAACGCGCATACCAGAACCTGTGCTACATGAGCTTTTGTGCTTAAAAAGTATACACATTTTTATTTTCTGAAAAATGACCGATCGTTTCGCTAGATAAGACCCTCGGCTGGGATCATTTAGAGCCCTTTGAGGCTGCATTTAAACTTTTTGGAAGTTCAAAATAATTGAAATCCATTATATGAAGAAAAATCCTAAAAAATCCTCAAAAACCATAATTTCTTTACGACTGAAGACAGAAAGACATGAACATCTTGGATGACAAGGGGGTGAGTAAGTTATTGGTGAATTGTTGTTCTTGGTTGCTTAACAGTAAGTCACCTGTTTTATAAGGAACAATGTTACTTACCTCACGTCCCTTGGATACTCACCAGATCGGTGCTCTCAAAGGACTCTGGACCTGTTCGGATATTAATTCAGGATTCCACCTCTGCAACTTGCTCTATGGACATTTTACCTGGAATCAGATAAGACCGTGAACCTTTTGAAGCCACCGTTGGCTATTCTTCTGAGTTTATGCACTACTTTTTGTTTAGCTTGTGAAATCCTGAATAAATCACTGTTTAGCTGATTTACCTGCTCTCGTAAAGTCCATGACACAGTGGCTGTTTGGTTAAAAAGACGATTCTTCACAACACAAATGCATTAAATAGGCCTATGAGCTGAGCTTGACATATAAGACATAAATATTCAAATAAATTTAGGATATACATTTGGATCCAACCTAGTAAATAAATAAAATTATGCAAAGTCAAAAACTCTGGCAGCTATTTCTGCTCATGCTCCATGTTTAAGTACCCAGTGTGGTTTTAATTTGTCCTGAGGTGAAATTAATAAATGGCATACCATCCATCATTGACTCAGCCTCTATTGATCCAGTGTGGTCTCTTTTAAACTAAATTATATTTGGGAAAAAAGTCCTTCGAAGTAACCAACACACTCTGGGCAAAATTAATGAGGGCGTCTCATGAAGCACGACAAGAAACAAAAATCAGGAGGTTTATCATTTTAAATGTGCGCTGAGGTTTAAATCATTGATCATTTTCACTTCTGAGTAGAGAGAAGTCAACCTTTTCACAATATTGCCAGAGAAAATATGAATTCAGATAAATTGAGCCACTTTTTGACACCAATTTATCTGAATTAACTATATTGAAACATCACCATTGCCACTTTAAAGGAGTTGAAATACCTGTTAGATGCTAATGTGAAAGGCAACTGAAACCATATCTTGAACAGGCCTGTTTTTTTATTATTTTTCCTGTCCTCTGTGACTCATCACAGCAGAACGCCTGCGAGCCACATCGGTAGTCACATTAGCATTGATTATATTCAGAACCGTGAAACCAAGCGACACGCAGAGCGAGCTTTACAACATGACACGGTAAAACGTTCTGAACTCTCCTGAGATTTGAGAGAGAAGAAAGAACAGAAACAATTGCATTTCAATTACGCCAACTCTCAATCTGCGACACTCTCCCTGCGTGACATCAAACCCGGAGCACGAACGGCAGCATTAGCGCTGACAACGAAGACGTAAACATGTTTGTTCAGAGTGGCCACATGACTCACGGATCTGTACGCGGTTCTGCCAGCGGTTCCATTAACACTGACCCATAAAATAGCTAGACCATGAACTATGCATTTTCTGATGGGCGCGGGAAGAGTATTCTTGCACGCATTTAAAGATTAATGACAGTACGGCACATTCATACAGCTAAAAACAGTTGAAAAGGAGAAAATCTGAGGCTAATGATGAACTGAGCCTGTGAGATTGCCACAGTATTCGAGTTTTAAATGCTGAAGAGTAACATCAACATCAGCGCTCTTGTAAGTAGGCCGCTAAACACATCAACAACCTTTTTACCCTCCGTCGCAACCCTTAATCCTCTCCATAATGGGTACTTTTAAAAATCTATTTTAAGTCTTTTCTAACAAATTCATCTACATTAAATCAGTTTATTACTTTTTCCATTCTGCTAGAGGGTTGCATGAGTAGGTCACTATATCAAATAACTAAATCAATGAACCCAATAAATACAAAAGCAGTATATGCCAGAAAACCCATCTTCCTCTGCTTCTCAATGGCTTTGTTTATGCAACCTATTGTTAATGATTTTATGTAACAGCCAAGTATGATATTGTGTCCTAACAGGCCCAGTACAGGAGTTTTTCTAAAAATAATAGTAGTCCAAATTAATCTTTTATATAAATAACATTCTACTGTTTAGTAGACTGATTTTTTATTTTTTTCTAAATGTTATTGTGACATTTTATCTCACAGTTCTGACTTTTTTTTTCTGGGATTTGCATGATATAAACTCACAAGTGTGAGGAAAACTCAGAATTGTGAGATATAAACTTACAATTCTGAGAACGTCAGTCTTTTTTCCCTTTAAAACTGGACTTTATAATGCACAGATATGCACTCACAATTGTGTTATAAAGTCAGAAATGAGAGACAAAAACTCGCAATTCGAAGAAATGAAGTTCTGAATTCTCAAGTTCTTAAGTCAGAATTGCAACATATAAACATATAAAGAGTTTTTTTTTTATCTCACAGTTCTGAGAAAAAAGTCAGAATTGCGAGAAAAAAGTAAGAAGAGTTTATATCATGCAATTCTGAGGAAAAAAAAAAGTCAGAATTGCTAGTTTTTATCATGCTAGTTTTTACAATTCTGACTTTTTTCTCGCAATTCTGACTTTTTTGTCAGAACTGTGAGATAAAAAAAAACTCAGAATTTATATGTTGCAATTCTGACTTAAGAACTTGAGAATTCAGAACTTCATTTCTTCGAATTGCGAGTTTTTGTCTCTCATTTCTGACTTTATAACTCACAATTGTGAGTGCATATCTGTGCGTTATAAAGTCCAGTTTTAAAGGGAAAAAAGACTGACGCTCTCAGAATTGCAAGTTTATATCTCACAACTCTGACTTAGTAATTCGCAGTTATTACGTCAGAAAAAAACAGTTTTACACACTGGAAAATGGAACACTGTACATCACGTTTAAAAGCTAGTGCCGGTTAATATTTTTAATGTATTGTAAATGTCTTAGGAAGTCTCTTATGTTCACCAAAGAGACCTAAAGTACAGTAAAAACTGAAATATTGTGAAATATAATAGTTTTATATGACTCTCTTCTAGTATTTAATATATTTTCAAATGTACTTTATTCCTGTGATGCAAAGCTGAGTTTTCAAGTCAATACTTCAGTGTTCAGTGTCACATGATCTTTCAGAAGTCATTCCAAAATACTAATTATAAACCGGATAGTTCCGGTCCTTGATTCTGATTGGTTGAGACGAGTTTAAGGCTGTTGTAAATTACTCTGCAAACATACACCTTTGTTTACATTTGTATGTTGCCTGGCAACAACTTTGCTGCAACCACAACTATATCTGAAGAACTGCATTGTTTGGTGGAAGAATACTGTTTTTGTTAATATCACTGCACTTTATTTGCTCTGTTTTATTTTGTGAAAATTTACTACATGTATTGAATAACAAGCAGTAAGTTTTATAAAGCAGTAAGCCCCGTGAAGCCATTATCATGCCTAACAACGGCCCTTAGCTGTTATAAATTCACTGTAAACCATGGCTTTTTGGGGCTTATTGCTTCATTCTTCCGCCAAACAATGTAGTTCCTCAGAAACGGTTGTGGTTGCAACAAAGTGGTTGCAACACACAAATGTAAACAAAGGTGTATGTTTGTAGTAATTTGACAACGGCTTAGAACGTGGCTTAACCAATTAGAATTTTGAATGGTTTTTTAACATTTTATTTGTATTAAACTAAATGTTTATTAAAACTAAAACTAAATGGTTATACATGACAAAGAATATTTAGGACTATACTGTGAACAGCTTTGAGTTAGAAAAAAATAAAATACACCGTTAAGCATCAATATACCACCTACTGTAGCCCTATGTAGTGCGTGACAAACCAAAACAGTCTAGTATACTGCAGTATAGACCAGTAAACAGCATTTGCAGCTTCTGAATGGCTTGTTAAAGAAAACAAAAGCTGAAAACAGAAATCTTCCTCACTAGCAGAACTGGCGAGATTGAATCATCAGGTTCTCCATGTCAGATAAACAGCATTTGGACATCAGAGAGCCATAATTTACTGATCAACAGCACTTCAATTCATTTGGCCTCACTGGAGCTAAATTGTGCTGTCGATGTGGTAAATAGTACATCCAAGTGGTTGGATAGAAATGTCAGGGACATTTAGATGAGAGCTGAGAATTAGGTAGAGAACACAGCAGTGTCTCGTGTCATGTTGTGAATTATTTGGTCAATTCATTAGAGCTATTCTGGCCACATCACATTTGTAAGAATAGCGTGCGGCAAGGGCGGGTGAGCACGTGTGCGTGTCGCTTCAGAGAACTGTCTCTGCCTCTTGGTTTGAAGTCTGTCAGGCGCACAGCATAAAAATAACACTTCTGAAAATCCGCAGGAGCCCTAAAAGGTGTTAAAAACGATCACAATAATCTTAGTGAAGATTATTCATCTTTAAACCTTTTACATTCGTTAGAATGAAACTGGGAGGAGCACATCAGATCGCAGAGGTGAATAAATCAAATAAAATGTCACATTTTGGCATTTCAAATGTGGTTTTAAACAAACATTTTTTTATGCTTTTCTCTCTGTAACAGCTGTAACAGACTGTCTTTTTATCTGCTCTAAAGCACAAATTATAAATGTTTAAGGGGCTCCAGAACAGGTCAGTTTGATTAATAGAGCCAGTTGAGGTGACTGTGGAGTTCTAATGTAACAATCGGACAGTCAAGGCCATATCGAGCAGATGGTAATGAATCATGAGCTAGCATGGGCTAAAATGCAAAAGGATGGTCATCGGGATAGAGAACACACTGTAGGGCTAGAATTCATTTTCCAGAATCAGTTTTGACACTTACGTTTAAAGAAATGAAGACTAATGGCCCATAACAATATGTAATGGGTGAAATATTACATGTTGCTCAGGTCATTGAAGGGACATGCTGAGTGGATTTTATTTTCGCTAGTCACTGGTGTGGCTGGGCGAATCATTTCGACCATAATCCGACAGTTGTGTGAGTGTATACAGCCATGGATGCACCAATGATTTCCCTCAGCGGCCCCCTTTCTGAGCGGAAGAACATCAGTCAGCGCTCAGAACTGCACCCAGCAGATCACAAGGCACTCTTACCGCGCTGAAAGCTGACGCTCTTTGTCTATTATATATGTGTTGCCTCTGAAATACTTTACTTGAGCAATGAAGCCAAAAAAAAGGGCCTGATATACAAATGCATCAAACTAAGTGCCTGTCAGGAATCCATATTTATATATTCCTTCAATAAATGTGTCCTTTAAGTAAACCAAAAATATTACGCTGGGGAGGGAGCAGCGGCAATCGCTGGCACAAACCATTAATTTCCTGTGAACGTGGCCCACAACACGCTCAGAGGAGTGGGGTGACCTTTTCCACGTTCAAGGTAAGTAGAGACGAGAGATACAGACAAATGAGACACTAGAGAGAATGGACGACAGAGAGAGAGAGAGAGAGAAAAAAGAGAGAGAGACATAAGTAAAGACTTAGTGTACTACAAACTTTCACAGTTTCTAAACTTTATAAAACTCACACTACGCTTTATCATGTGTTAACATCTTTTAACCCTGGCTTAATCAATGTCCCACACCTACCGTGATTTTGAAGGGGATTTAGAAACTTAAAAACAAAAAAGTCAGGCCAATTCGAATAGCCCGAGTACCGTAAGTTGAGGGGGAAAAAAAAGGAGCTTTAATAATTAAGCCTCTTCACATGTCTAAATTTGACCTGCCAGGTCTGTGAAACAAAACCAGTCAAATTGCAACAGAATAGCTCCCACAGAAATGTTAATTATTTTTTAACTATACCTAAAAAAATGCATGTTTTTCTCTCTAATCAGAAATTATATGCATACATATACACTATATTTGTAAATTCTTCTGTGAAATTTTTTCATAATTTATATATGGCTCACTCAGAGCTGGGTAGTAACTGATTCCATGTAATCTGGATTATGTAATCAGATTCCAAAAATTTGGTGCTTGTAATTAAAGTATTTTAAAATGTAATTTTATCTAATTCCAAGTAAATATCAGACAACAGTTACTTTTTTATTGATTACATGATTACTTATCATTCACACAATAGCAAATTCACAATTTATTAATTCACCCTAATTCCTTTTTTTCATCTTTTAAATGTTACTTTCTAAAATAGACTACCACTTATATATATTCAGAAAGTCGTCAAGATTTGTGGACATTCACACAAAAACCTGTCGTTATTCAGGTAGTGATGCAGCATTCGACTACTGATTTACAAAAATCATTTCATTCAGACTGTAGTTTATTTAGCCATGTATTTCTGTTTTTGAAAGGCTTTTGTCTTTCAAACACATTAAAATGCACAAATTCACAAACTTTTTTTTTTTTTTTATCATCTGATGATCTTTAACCGAATATATTTTGTGTGAAGTACCCCTCAGATTTTAAAATAAATATTTTACATGTGGTTCTCTAACATTGGTTATGGTCACATGACATGCAGGTAAACAAATGATTTTTTTTTTTAAGTTTTTTACTTTGATTAATTTTAAATTTATTTATTTATTTATTTTTTTAATGATTTAATTAATTATTAGTTTTTCATTAAACTCATAAACCCCCTGCAGTTCCTTCACAAACACCAGTGTGGGAAACCTTACCGTAATAAAATGTTTAATGCATTTCATGTTGTTAGTAACAACAAATGGAATATATTTTCTTATACTTTTTGTATTTTTATGTCAACATGGTACAATATTACCCTATTTAAATCAATGTGATAAACAGGTTAAAAGTCATCTAAAAGTAATCTGTAGTCTGATTATATTACCTAAAATCTGTAATGTAATTGATTGCGTTACTAACTACTATTTTTGTCATGTAATCTGGAATCAGTAACAGATCACTTCTTTCAAATACACGTCTCTTCTTCGTTGGTAGTTCGGAGTAACGATATGAAAATACGACAGTTCTTCCCTAAATATAGACACGTTTGGGCAAAAGGATTATTTGTCAAGTTTACCATCTCACGTGACTGAACAGGTATGGCCTTCTTTATTACATTCCCTTTCTTTTGATTTCTACATCTGACGCAAATTGACAGTCTATATTAAAGTAATATGGCTGAAACCAATTCTGTATAAAACAGTGGTGAAATATAAATATATAATATAGACGCGTCATGACTTACAACTTGCAGTAAATAAATGTAAACAAACAGACCTCGAGTCTGAGGGTGGGAATCATCGACAGGTGCAGTCAGTGTGCTACAGTATATTTATAATGGTAAAATTGTTTCTCTTATCCTATCTTGACCCGTTTAATCCCAAATTTTTCCCGGACATAAAAATATCCAAATGTGTCATTAGTAACCCTTTAAAATAATATATATATATATATATATATATATTTTTTTTTTTTTACATTTTGGAAAAGTGTGTGAAAAATTGTGTTTTGTGGTCGGTCAAAATAGTGACTAGTGGAATAATGTGTGTACTGAATTAACATATTTCTGCAGTCATAAAAATTGTTATATATCTTAGCCTAGCTAATTTAATCACATTGATCACATTCTAGGGTTACTATTATGCATAAAAACCCTTGTACAACACTGATAGGAATAGTGAGATAAAATGCAAAAAATACAACCATAAACGTATTTCAAAATTGTTACTTTTTTCTAACATATATCATCACATTTGTATGTTTGCGCTACCAGTATTACAACATCAATATTGTAACTTATTTGCAGTGTTGGGGGTAATGCATTACAAGTAACGCAAGTTACTTTTAAAGTAGCTAATAAAGTAACGCAGTACTTTTGAATTTCTAAGAAACTGAGTTACTTTTTCAAATAAGTTACACCAGTTACTTTTTTCCCCATTTATTGATTGACAAGTCTCCTGTCAGGAAATTGGGAATAAACATGATGTTACTGTATTCTAGACTAAATGTGAACATGCATTAATTCATCTCACTTACAAAAAAGGTAAGGTTTCCTCAAAATGAATAAAAACAGTGATATGCAAACTCAGAATATGACACAACCCTGCAATAACTAAATATGTTAAATAAAACAAATATCCTTTATGTATTTAATACCATTTTAATAACCAGTGTCTTTGCTGCTGACCTTCAATGATGCAATTCAACCATACTGATATATATATATATAGATAAACTACACTGTAAAATCCAATAGTTTACCTTACTTAGATATAATTAGTTATCTTTACTTATTTGCTATGCTTACTAGGTTTTATTAAGTTACAGCTACTTTCAAGCGAGTAAAACAGTTTACTTACTACTTTGAGTGACGCTTACTTAAAATATTCAAGTAGCCACAAAGGAACCAATGACATTAATAAACCAGTGAGAGGCAGCAGTGCACTAATATGTTGCTAATTTGCAAAATAACAACAGAAGAAGAAAATAATTGTTTTGAGGTGGCAACTGCTAATCTGGTTATTTTTCACTAGTTACCTTCACTCATTTCCCAAAGTCATCTTTAATGTTGTTTCAATACAACTATATATTTGAGAGAACATCACATAAGCTGACTTCATAAATTGATGTTGATTTTCGTAAAATGTTGTTTGTGTGTCTTATTTTATTTATTTATTTATTATTATTATTATTTTTTTTACTTACCAGTATAGTGATTAATGTTCCGTTTGGTTGGGCACTTGGAACTTTGCTTTTCTTATTGTAATTTTCTTCCTATTGTTACAGCAATGTGACATGAAGTCATAGTTTTTGATTTCAAGGGAAGAAAAGTAATAAGTAGGTTGCTTTTTGAAGGTAATCTTGTAATACTGATATTTCCATTAGCTAACTCTTTTAATTTTTACTGATATTCTTTAGCTAACGTATTTTTTATGTTTATTATTAATGATCTTTTACAACTTTATTGTTCTTCATAAACACCTTGGGACACTTTATTGGGTTGAGACAGTCCTTTAATATTTGTGCTTATGTGCTCAAGTCACAGACTTAAACATTCAGCATGTGAATCACAACAATGGTAACAATTCAATTTTATTCATCTTTATTAATTGTGACAATAACCATTATATTATTTTATTTTCTCTTTTTGTTGTGCTACTGCTGACACAAGTCAGTAAATAAAATTAGCAAATAAAAACAACAACAGTAAAAGAAACCAATTGGATAATTTATTCATGCCGCAATGCACTCTGGGAGTCAGTGAGTAGCTATACTAAGTCAAGTGTAAGCCTAAAGTAAATGATTAAGTACCCCCTACAGTTCTTTTTTAGTTACTAGAGCTCCCGTGTAAGTAAACTATACTAACTAAGCACTTGTCACCACAACATACTATTCCTATTTCACTTTACTTAGTTTTTTTAAGGCAATCAGTTTGCATGCTTTTTTTAAGTAAGCCCAACTAATTAGATTTTACAGTGTAACATTTGTGCTAACATTTGTTTTTATTTTTATTTTTATTTTATTTTTTTTTGTAGCTGAAGAGGGATCTCCTGCATAAATGTACTTTTCTTTTGAATTCATTTTACTTTTGGTGTAAAAAGGCTTTTACATTAGAATTGTTTTATATTAAAAACAAAGAAGCAAGACCCACCCAGATTTAAAAAGTAACCCAGAAGTAACGTAATTAGTTACTTTTTCAGAGAGTAACGCAAAATTGTAATGCATTACTTTTAAAAGTAATTTTCCCCAACACTGCTTATATGTAACATTTGAACTTTTAATTTAGAGCAATATTTTGTCATTGCAACATTTTAGTGCAGTTTTCATCAACAACTGCAACTGGATTTATATGTATACCTAAATTCACTGTCCACCAGTCACTATTGTAACCATCAACATGTTTACTCATTCTATGACCACACTCAACAGAACTGAATATATGTGAATTCATATATTAATACTAGACACCTGCAAGATAATGTGTACCAAAATTTTTTGTCATATCTTTGTTACCATACTTTGGAGCTTGATGCAGCCATCATCTTCTCAAGGTGCAAACAGGAATTAAACTTCTTTGGCAATGTGATAACTGTGCATATTTAATTGACACCCTTTATTCCATATTTGCAGGAAGTGCACTAAAACATCAGTCAGTAAGGTTTTTAGAGCTTTATAAATGGAAACCTTTTTTTACAGTCTCGATTAAATGGGTTAATATGAAGATGAAATAAGCTCGTCATTTGTGTATTTCCCCAAAGCGTGGAAATGCTGTCGCTTGATTTATTAAAATGCTGCTTGGTTTGTTTGAGCATTTAGATTGACATATGCCACATCCAATAGTGTGAGTGTGGGGCGGGACTATCTGCTTTACTGACCAATGGCAGAAGGGGGGAGTATTCGCTTGATGCTAGTAGAGCTTTTCTAGCAAGGGTGGACAGTAATACAATTCTTTCAATATGATACACTGTACCAACACTATTAAGGCTAATATTGATATCAACATTAGATGGAAAGTTTTATAAATTACTTTGTAGCCAATATAGAAGCTATTAGCTATTAAACAAGACATGTTTGACATGCATTTGTCATTTAATAGGCCTGCGGCAAATTTGCAGTAATAACTTTTTGTTTATCGTTTGTTAACGAAGCATGATTAATCTTTTAACAATTTTTTAATTCAAATAAACTTATAGCACGCATCATGTAAATATGTTATAATAAATGTCACATAGCTTCAGCATTATTTATGCATAGTGTAGTATAATAATTTACAGATTACATTTCTCTCTCATCATTTAGTGCTTTATGTATTTGAATAAGTACTTTGTTTCAGGTGCTGTTCGTTCAGCATTTATAAAAGGGAAGGCGAAATAGTTTTTATTATGCAAAAATGTTTGCTATCAGTAGATTTCCTGTTTTTTTAACATTGAAACCTAAGATATGCATAAATTTATCTGAAGATATGCATACCTTTTATCCACAGTATGTGTTCTGCAAATTAAGTTTTTTCTAGTAGTGTAACTTTCCAGGGTCATGAGTGTGTGAACAAAGTTTAATTTCCCAAAAACAAATAATAGCAAGTCAATGTAAGATTTCCCAGCACCACACTGTGCTTACAGTCAATGCTCATTGGTTTTTCGACAAATGTATGTACTGAGGTCTGCTGCGGGTTATTCTGCTCTGCCGCAGTGCACCCTTCGTTGAAACTTTTAAATGTAGGAAAATGTAAGAAAGAGGGCATTATGGGATAATAGGATTGAGAAAATATTTTTTGTTTGTTTATTTGTTTATTAGGGCCCGAGCACTGCAGTGCGAGGACCCTATTGGAATTGCTCCGTTTATTCTTCTTCTTCTTCTTCTTCTTCTTCTTCTTCTTCTCCAAAGTAAAAAGTCTTTTTGAGGGCCTAAACATGCTCGAAAACTCATGAAACTTTGCACACGCATCAGTCCTGGCGAAAATTTACATCTGATATGGTTTTCAGAAGTGGGTGTGGCAAAATGGCTCGATAGCGCCACCTATAAAATTTCAACGGAGTGCGCCTCGAGCTGCGTTTCACGTACCTGTACGAAACTCGGTACACTGGTGTAGCACACCAATACCTACAAAAAAGTCTCCTGGTGCAACTTCCTAAACCCAACAGGAAGTCCGTTATATTGAATTTCCTGTACGATTTTTGTGCAGTTTTTGCCATTTTCAGGCCTCGTACTTTAACGAACTCCTCCTACAGTTTTTATCCGATCATCTTCAAATTTGCTGAGTGTTATCATAAGGCCCTTGCGATGTTAAATTGCGAAGCTTTTGAGTTTTCGCCGAGGGGCGTGTCCGTGGCGGCCTGACAAAGTTCGACGTGTCGCCATGAAAAAGGAAGTGGCTGTAACTCAGGCAAACAATGTCCGATCTGCCTCAAACTTCACAGGTGTGATAAGATTCATGTCCTGAACACATTTCAGTGCCCATATTCAGTTATATTCATAGCGCCACCTGCTGACAACAGGAAGTGACATGTTTAACACTGTTACGGACTCCTAGCAACATATTAAAAAGCATTAGCAAGTTTTAAATAGGCTAACAACATGCTACAATCATGCTACAACATGCTAGCAACACTTAGCTAAGAGCTAATGCATGCTATTAATACAAAGAAAAAGAAAATTGCTGTAACTCATGCACATAATGTCCAATCTGACCCAAATTTAATATTATTATAGTAAAGCATGCTAGCAACACTTAGCTAATATGATAAAGCATGCTAATAATACAATGAAACAGGAAGTTACTTTAACTCAGGCATACAATGTCCAATCTGCCCCAAACTTAACATGTTTGATAAGAGCCCTGATCTGAACACATGCCCATGCCCATATTCAGTTATAGTCATAGCGCCACCTGCTGGCAACAGGAAGTCACATGTTTAATACTGTTGTGGATGCCTAGCAACATTTTAAAAATATCAGCAAATGTTAAATAGGGTAGCAACATGCTAGAAACATGCTATAACATGTTAGCAACACTTAGCTACGTGCTAAAGCATGTTATTAATGCAATGAAACAGGAAGTTACTGTAACTCAGGCATACAATATCGAATCTGCCCCAAACTTAACATGTTTGATAAGAGTCCTGGTCTGAACACTTTTACGTGCCAATATTCAGTTATAGTCATAGCGCCACCTACTGTTAACAGGAAGTGACATGTTTAACACTGTGATACACTATTACCAACACACTAAAAAGCCATTGAGTGCTAAACTAGTTAAAAACATACTCAAATATGCTAGCAACACTTACCAAGTGCTAAAGCATGTTGCTAAAGACATAAAACAGGAAGTTTTTGTAATTCATGTAAACAATGTCCAATCTGCCCCAAACTTCACATGTTTGATAAGAGTCCTGGTCTGAAGATATATACATGCCCATATTCAGTTATAATTATAGCGCCACCTCCTGACAACAGGAAGTGACATGTTTAACGGTGTTACGGACTCCTAGCAACATATTAAAAAGCATTAGCAAGTTTTAAATAGGCTAGCATCATGCTAGAATCATGTTAAAACATGCTAGCAACACTTAGCTAAGAGCTAAAGCATGATATTAATACAAAATCAAATTGCAGTAACTCCTGCATACAATGTCCAATCTGCCCCAAACTTAAAATTCAACATGTTACAAACATAGTAAAGCATGCTAGTAACACTTAGCTAATATGGTAAAGCATGCTAATAATACAATGAAACAGGAAGTTACTGTAACTCAGGCATACAATATCCAATCTGCCCCAAACTTAACATGTTTGATAAGAGTCCTGGCCTGAACACATGCCCATGCCCATATTCAGTAATAGTCATAGCGCCACCTGCTGGCAACAGGAAGTGAGATGTTGCACTCTGTAATGAACGCAACATTTTAGAAATATCAACAAGTGTTAAATAGGGTAGCAACATGCTAGAAACATGCTATAACATGTTAGCAACACTTAGCTAAGTGCTAAAAAAGTCTCCAGGTACGAAATCCAAATCCCAACAGGAAGTAAGTTATTTTAATTTTTTGTGACAAATTTTGAGTCATTTTTGCCTTTTCCAGGTGTCATACTTGAACGAACTCCTCCTAGAGATTTATTCAGATCAACACCAAATTTGGTCAGCCTAATCTAAAGGCCCATGTGACATTAAATTGCAAAGATCTAGAGTTTTCGCTGGAGGGCGTGTCCGTGGCGGCCTGTCAAATTTCGATGATTCGCCATGAAAAAGGAAGTTGTTATAACTTAGCCATACAAAGTCTGATCTGCCCCAAACTTCACATGTTTGATAAGAGTCTGGTCCTGAACACATTTCAATGCTCATATTCACTTTTAGTCATAGCGCCACCTACTGGCAACAGGAAGTGACATGTTGCACTCTGCAGTGAACTCCTCCGAGAGATTTATTCAGATCAACACCAAATTTGGTCAGTCTACTCTAAAGGCCTTTGCCATGATAAATTGTGAAGATCTTGAGTTTTTGTTGAAGGGTGTGTCCATGGCGGCTTGACAAAGTTCGATGTTTCGCCATTAGAATAGAAGCTGTTATAACTCAGCCATAAAATGTCCGATCTGCCTCAAACTTCACATGTTCGATAAGAGTCCTGGTCTGAACACATCTAGAGGCCAATATTCAGTTATTCTCATAGCGCCACCTGTTGGCAACAGGAAATGACTTATTTTACACTAACTTAAACATGCAATGTCTGATCTGCACCAAACTTCACATGTTTGGTAAGAGTACTTGCCTGAAGACATCTAAAGACCAATATTCAGATATAATCATAGCGCCACCTGTTGGCAACAAGATATGTAATGTCTTACACTAGCTCAAGCATACTGTGTTCAATCTGCACCAAACTTCATATATTTGACAAAAGTGCTGGCCTGAACACATCTACATGCCAATATTCAGTTACAGATATAGCGCCACCAACTGGCAGCAGGAAGTTTGGCACATATAAATGACTTTGACATATTCCTCCTAAATTTACTATGTGAAAAAGCATAGTGCCCACCATTCGCCACCGATCGGCGGTGAGCCCGGGTGCGAGGGCCCTTTCATCGCTGCTTGCAGCTTTAATTTACTTTTGAAATGCAAGGACTGAAATAATATCTTCTTTTTACTCCAATAATTTTGTGTTATTTACATTGAAAACGTTTGAAACATATTGAAAACCTATTTTTCTGGAAAATGTGGAAACAAATATATTTTATCTGTAATTTTTTATTTTATTTCATTTTATTTTATTTTATTTTATTTTTCCAAAGTCTTTAATACTACACTGGGAAAAAAAATGTTGTAGAAACAATTTTAATTTAAATATTGTTAGTAAATTTCACAAATAAATTTAATGAAGTAGTAGGCAACACACTGAATTAAATGTGAAATTTTGAAATACAAAGACTGGATTAATATTTTCTTGTTACTCCAATAATCTTTGTTTTGTTTACAACTTAAAAACATTTACAATTATTATTATTAATTTTTTTTTTTTTTGAAAATGTTAAAACATTTTTCTGAGTGGACTGATTTTGCTAAGTCTAAATAAGTAATGAATGAATGAGTGAATATTTTCTTGTTACCCTCAATAATATTTGTTTTATTTACATTGAAAATTCAAAACTTTTGAAACAACATATTGAAAACTTTTTTGGAAAATGTTAAAATATTTTGTTAACATTTTTCTGAGTGGAAACTTTAAAATTACATATATTTATTTTATTTTTAATTATTTAAATTATTGGGAAAAAATTGTTGAAACAATTTAAATTTAAGTAACACATTAAATTATTATTATTACATTAAATTAAATTAAATTAAATTAAATTAAAAATAACATTGAATTAAATTCAATTTTTAAAATAAAACTTTAAAACAGTTGATTTATTTAAAACTTTAAAACATTTACAACTTAGCAAAATATTTCATTTACAATTTTTAGAGGGCATAGTGGTTGTTAATTGAAATTTTTATCTTTTTTTATGTTTTGTATTTTTATTCAATATCGTTTTGCAGATAGAACAAAAGAAAGTTATCTGGTCTGTTATTTTCCACTATTTTCTCACAATTATGCGTGCTAATAGGGATTACAAATGAGGAAAACTGTTAAAATAAAGTATTGAAAGTGAAAATAGCTGCAGAGGGAGATGTGAGTGACCATTTGGGGAGAGTAATGAGAGATTCCTGGTGTAGTCCAGTGGAATAATATATGGGATGTTATTAATTAAATCTGGTGCACAGATTACAACATGGGAGCATCTATTGTTGTTGTTTCTTACATAGCGTGAGCAAAACAGAAAAGGCCAAGAACCCACAACACAGCGTTTGGTAATGAATGTTGGAGCATCCAGAACACCGTAAAAAACCACATAGCAACATGCTGACAACCACTCAGAACAGTCCATTGCATTGTTGTGGGTTTTGCATGGACAAACACAGCTCATCTTCTTGTGTAAATGTAAACATCTAGTTATCATGTGATCTAGGAATATGGAATCATTGATGCATTTCATTTGCTTGAAAGATCATATTTATCATTCACAGTGTACAACTCCTGTGATATCACTGTCATCAGTCTGTTTTCACGTCTTACTGCAACTTCCCAGGTAACAATTCTGACTTTCTTATTTTAAAGGAGCACATCATTCATGTTCAGTATTAGATATGTAAATTATTTCTTGCAGTGCATTGATGTTTCTGCTTTACACTCTGTTGTTTATAGTTTCGTCTATTGTTTACACCATCTAAATAGTCTAACGAAAAGCAGGGGAGTTTGGAAAGTAGCCTGCTCTGACAGTTTCATTTTTTGCTGTATATGAAGCTTTGTTCTTGCAGTATGAAACGTGGCCTCTGATTACACATCTTTAATTCCAATGCAATGAAACATAATTTTCATTTGGTACAAACAAGGCCAGATAAATCAATTATACATGCATATCATGTCTCACATTCACACAAGCAGCCTTGGCAGCCGCATGATAAACCCTGCTGAATGTAGGAATTATGTGACTATTTGAAAGTCTTTGCTCTCCATGTGCTCAGTTAAAGCGGTTTATACTGTAGTTGCAGATAGGTTCATATTCCTGTTTTAATTTGAACATCAAATTTGATGCCTGTCTCTGTCCTTGAAAAACAAAGTACAGCTCCCATAAATGCGGTAGGTGGAACTTTCCTTTAATAAGGTACAAAATGGTGTTCCATTTCTTTTTTTTTTTTCAAGGACAAATTGTTCTTTGTCAAATTTTGGTCATGGGATCAAGGTTTGGCTGAGTGACACAATCCATTTCTTGCTGGTAGATGCTGTAACTACAGCATCTGCTTTTAAAATGCATCTTTCTTAAGGTTTTTTAACAACACTATCCTGACTGGACAAGCTAATTGCAACAATTTGCAAGTTGCTGAAAGTCACTGCACATCTGCAAATGTTAAGTAGTCAAAGTTGACTGATTTCACAGAAAATTAGTGTATAATGGACAGACTCATCCAGTTTGAGGATATCAAACATGGTTCTACATGAGTTTGTTGTGATCAGAGTAGGGTTTGACCAATTATCGGCCCTGATAGTAATCATTTTTATGATTATCGGTATTGGTCATTTTTAACACCCATTTGCAAACAAAGTAATTTAAAAGCATTTAAAGAAAGCCCTTGTTTATGTTAAATTTGACATTAATTGTCATTTTTACACCAGAAATACTGGTTCAAAATATCGGTTATTGGTCAATCTGTAATAATCGGTATCGGCATCAGGCCTGAAAAATTAGGCGACCCCTAATGACTTGAAAGGCTGATGAACTTTGATCCTCGTGTAGTGTATTCCAGCCCTTAATTGACAACCATTCAAAATAGGGCTGTCAGACGATTAATCGCACACAAAATAAAAGTCTGAGTTTGTCTAATATATGTGTGTACTTTGTGTAATTATGTATATATAAATACACACAAATTAATGTATATATTTAAGAGAATGTTATTTATTAAAAATAAATATTTTTATTTATATATAATGTAAATTAAATAAAAATTATAATAAATATATATATACTTCTAAATATTTCTTAAATATATATGATTGTGTTTGTATTTATATGTACATAATAATTACACTCAGTACAAACACATATCTTAGGCAAACTCAGACTTTTATTATGTATGCGATTAATTTCAATGAATCGTTTGACAGTCCTAATTCAAAATTATTATAGTTAACTAATTATAGTTAATTAAAACCAAATTATATATGTATGTATGTGTGTGTATGTATATATATATATATATATATATGTGTGTGTGTGTATGTGTGTATATATATATATATATATATATATATGATCGTTAAATAATATCGGTCTTTAAATGTATAGTATTAACATTTTGCGTATTAAAAGTGTACCTAAAGTATACTTAGCACTTGAGTATATCTTATGTGTCGGCACCAATAGCCTCGTGGTAAGAACACTGACATATAGCGTTGTTGCGCTCCTGGCGTCCCGAGTGCGAATCCCGGCTCGTGGACCTTTCCAAACTTCCCTCCTCCTTCTCTGTCCAACTACACTGTCCTATCTAAAAAAAAGGGCATAAAAACGGCAAAAATAAATCTTTAAAAAAAAATAAATAAATGTATTTTAAATACTTGTATATTTATTTTTCACTAGGGTGTGTATAATTATACGTATTTCAAAACTATAGTAATATTTCAATGAGATTCTGACAAAATCAAATGTTTTCTAAGCAACATGTACATTTATTTATTTATTTTTTATTTATTTATTTATTTATTTATTTTTTTGAGAAATATAAGTTTATCAATAATGACTCCAATTAACTAGCTGCTACTAAGGGAAGTCTTCTGGCTAATTTACCTATTTGTGTGTGCGTGTTTTAAAATATCTATTGCTAGAACGCATCAAAATCACAAAAATTTGAGTTTCAAACTGTATTTATGTCCCAAATGTTATAGGGTTGCAGAACTGCATTCCTCATCTAAAATGAATAGAAAACAAAGCAGCTCATTTAATATTTAGTTTGACCTCCTGAGGTGTATGAACAACATCTGAAGGTTAAGCACTTTCTTTCACTGGCTCTTGGTTGGAACTTATTTATTTATTTTTTTCAAGCTTTATTTTGTGGCCTTTTCATGGAAAGCACCAGGTGCATGTGGCCTCTGGTCATTAATAACTCACCTTTAGATCGGAAGGTCATGATTGCGAAAAAGCAGCTGATACTTTGACTTCTATACCTCAGTCTGTTCTCTACGGATGATCCGAAACAGATTCCTGAGCTCCAACATGCCTTCATTACAGAACCCACTATTCGATCTCTCTGACCTCTCTGAAGTGTACAATAGGTGACTGTTTTTGTTGGTATTTGGTCTCAGAGCATGATTGCAGGTTTATGGTTCTATCTATCTGGCCGTGATAGTGATAACTATGATAGAGGACACTTCATCTGCTCCAATGTGTAATTTTTTACTCTTGTCCAGATAGATGGATGTGTTGTGGACTGTTTGCAATAGTCAATCTGCTTCTTTGCACAATAGGCTTGTGTTTTGCCAATACATTATTGGTGCCAGGTGAATTTAGTGTGTTGTGTTTGCTGATTGTATTTATTTTGTTCCGTTCTTCCATTATTCCCAGTAATCTACAGGAGTCATGTCTCTAAGAGCAGAGAGTGTCTGTGATGTTGAGTGCTGCTTCAGGTGTGTGCTGGGCAGTGGCGGCTACTGGTCTGTCAAATAGGGGGAAGCTCATTTTCGGCCTACATCATAAAATTGTCTATTTATTTATTCACAAGAATGTGCCTTATTGTCATAAGTAAGTCACAATGCAAACAATCGTAAAAAAAAAGCTTTAGTTTTATTATGCAAAATAGGATGTATTTTTTCTTTTAGTCAGATGCTACTATATAGTATAACTATTTTGCAATTTAAATAAGGTTATTATGGAGATTTATTTATTTATAAAGTATTTTAATAGAAATATAAGGTTTCATTATGTTATGTTAAAATTTTTCAAGATTACTATATATATATATATATATATATATATATATATATATATTAATTTATAGTCATCCTCCATGTTAATATTTAATGTAGTAATCTATATATATATACTGATTACTACATTAAATATTAACATGAATGAATGAATGAACGATCTAAAAAATATATTAAACTCTGTAAAAGTGAAACAAGGAATGTGGTGTATAATTGTGTGAAATGTATGATGAAAATCAAGCAATTTCGCCAAGCAAATATAAAGAAATAGGTTGCAGCAGTTTTTATTTCGACTGAACTTGAGAAATCCGCGATGGGACTGAGCGCGAATAGCTTCAGCGATTCCTTATAGTACAAAATCGCTGTCAGTCAAAAGGAGATGCAATCTTTCGACAGACCCTCCAATCATCACGCAGAAGCTCGGAGTCCAGGCCAGCCCACTCCTCATTTGCTCCTCATTCACCCCCAGAGACGCTGAGCGTCCGTGGGCGGGACATAATCGCAGCGTTTATCCAATGACCGTCTAGTTTCAAAGCACTGAAAAAAAACGTTCAAAGCAGCCGCATTGAAGTCAATGGACGCTGGGCTTCAACGGGGAAATGCACTGTGACGCTACGGGAATGTATGAGAAGAAAATCAAGTCAGCCGACCTGCTATATCTAACTGATTCTGAACGAACTCGTCTTTGAGATGAACGTTTTCTAACGCATTTTTAGTCAATAAAATGTTAATACAATAGTACATAATTTGACCATTAATTTTGTGACATTATAGGGGAAGCTGAGCTTCCCTGCAGTCTTAAAGAAATCGCCACTGGTGCTGGGATGTTTTGTGTTCAAATGGAGGTTTGCTGAGGGCTAGTCATTGTTCTACAGGGTTGTGTGATGTTCAGAACTGAACTGAGAGTCCTTTTAAATTCTAGTCCAGTGCTGAATTTGAATCAAGGAATTCTATAATTATAGTAACGTGTAGTTTTTAATAATACATTACATTTTATGAACCGTCATAGAAGAACAGCTAACGTTTTTTCTGTAAGGTCTCACTTGTTAACATTAGTTACTGCAGTAATTTACATTAACAATACAAAGTATAGTTTTATGGCATTTAATAATCTATTGTTAGTTATTAAAAATACAGTTGTTAATTGTTTGTTCATATCCGTTCATAGTGCATTAATGCTAACTAATACAACCTTTGTATTTAAAACAAACAAAAAAAGTAATAAAGGTCAAAATTGATACACTGCAAATTCATTGTTAATTCAAGGGTTATTATGGTTTGCTAAAACTAAAATAAAACCATACAAACATGCTTTAAAAAAAAAAAAAAAAAAAACTTTAGCTGAACAAAAAAAAAAAAAAACAAAAACCTTGGGCTGAAATAAAATAAAATATAAAAATACCTTAAGTTAAAAAAATAAGTTTAAAAGACTCTTATTTTTGCTAGTTTCCAAAACTGTATTTTCATTGTTTCAGCTTGATGCACTAAAATAACTAAAACTACTAATGCAATAAAAATAAACAAACAAACAAACAAAAAAAAAAAACTAATAGAAATGTGAAAAACCCACAACAAAATTACTAAAACTTTACTAAAAATTACTAAAAACAAACAAACAAAAAAAAAAAAATTAAAAATATTAATAAAAACAACAATAATAATATATAAATAATAGTAAAATAATACTGGTTAATTCAGTTTAACCAGTGTAAAACTAAATAAAAATGAAGTTAAATGAACTAAAATGTATAAAAAACCCTTACGTTAAAAAATTAGTTTAAAAAAAAACAAAAAAAAAACAGCTATAGCTGCCAAAGCAACATTTCTTATTATCATTATTTCAACTTAATGGGCTAAAATAACTAAAACTACTAATACAATAAAAATAAATAAAAACTATATAGACAAAACAACTAAATTACTAAAATTTTACTAAAAAATGACTAAAAACTAATATTTAAATTAAAATATAAAACAAAACTAATTAAAAATATTAATAAAACAACAATAATATATATATATATATATATATATATATATATATATATATATATATATAATAAAATAATATTGGTTAATTCAAGTTAACCAATGTAAAACCAAAATAAAACCATGAAAACATTTTCATTTTTTTTAAATAAAGTAAACTTTATAATACATACATAAACTGTATATATATATGTATATATATATATATATATATATATGTCTGTATGTTTGTATGTATGTATATATAAAATAGGTTTAAAAAATAAGTTAAAAAACATATTTTATTTCAGCTATAGTTGCCAAAGCAGTATTTCTTATTTTCATAATTTAACTTGATGCATTAAAACTACTAATGCAAATAGACAACAAATCGAATTAAAATGTCAAAAACACACAAGAAAATTTCAAAAATTTTATTAAAAATGTCTAAAAACTAAAATTGAAATGAAAACTCAAAATATAAAACAAAATGAATTAAAAATATTAGTAAAAACAACAATAAGATTTAAATAATAGTAAAATAATACTGGTTAATTCAAGTTGACAATGTAAAACTAAAAATAAACCCATGCAAATATTTTTATTGCTTGTAATAAAATTAACTTGAACTGAAATAAAATAAGATATAAAAAATACCTTGTTAATAAACAAATAAATAAATGTACTAATTGTACTTGTACTAATAATTTACTTGAATTTTCTTATAGAATATTCTATTGTATACCATTCAGCAAATTTTGATATCCATTTTTTTTTATTTTATAGTTAAAAATAATGTTATATTTATGTATGTTTTATTATATTTATTTATTATTTATTTTATGAAGTTATGAAAACAAAGGTACTGCATGATTTTGCGGTACTGTATGACAAAACTCTATTTTGATGGCTTAGTTAATTGTTTTGACAGTATTGAATATCTCTGTCATGTTTCAGGATTATGAATGTATCATAAATGGCAAGACAGCCAATTCTTAAATTCTGAATCTCACCCAAGTCTCTTGTCCTAAATTAAATTCAGATCACAGTCAGGCTAGAGTCAATCCGGCTGAAGCCGAAAGAACATGATGACAGTATTTACCTTATAACATATTTATGAGTCATAAATCACATCAGAGGAATAACGCGGACTAAGTAAACTGCTTTAAACATCTAACTTTTCAGCAGAAGTCACAAAGCATTAATATTCATAGAGACAGAGGTTTGTTCGGGTAAAAGATGAAACAAAGTGTCCTATCATAAAAGGGAAATGAATTTAAAGCGTATTATCAGCAATCTTTCGGAAAACATTAGAGGCAGTCTGCTGTCTGCCCGGCACCCATAATCTTAGACTTCTTTTATTGCATCATATTACGATGCAGTTTTATCAAAATAAATAAATAAATGAATAAAATTAGGCTAACAGATTAGAAACGCATGTCTAGGAAATGACTGCACAACTAGCTGATGTGAAAATAGTGAGAAATGAACAAAGTGCAACACATGGAATTGATCTAAATCAATGTACTGTACTTGTTGCATAATGTTGTCGTAACAAAATTTATGTAATTTTTCAGAGATAAGTTGCGACTAAGTTTTCCAATCACTTGTTTGGAACGCTCTGCTGGATTTGTGTAGAGTAAAGTGGTCCATTTAAAAGCTGTTTCAGTGAAATGAGGGACTAATGGCATATGTTTGCACCAGATTACCGAGTGCAACATTACCAGACTGACCATAGCAAGATTCACGGCTTAGACCATTTTTTATTTGCCAAAGATTTGACAAATCCAGGCTTAAAGCAAGCTCGACAGCTGAAAACTTTAGTCATTTATGTATTTTCATTACTGTTTGATTTCAAAAAGCAAATGATGGGTTTCATTATTTTGTACGGTTGAGATTGAGCGGCAAAGCTGATGAGAACAAGTTAAAATGAAGGCAGGGAAAGCTGTCAGGGGAAATGGTCTGTGGGGGTAATCAAATTGTCTCCAAAACCCATCAGAAATGATTAAACCTCAGATCCAGTGAAATTCATTAGCTGTGTTTATGCATTCCAAAAAGCTATCTTCTCCAAACTATCAATTTAGATCAATATCAATATTTGTACGCTTGCATTATTTATGGTAAACCAATTATGTTGCGCATCTTCCAGTAGCTCTGTGTTTGCAACCTCACCAACCTCATCAGTTCATCACCAGAAGAATGCACTGTAGACAATCCTCTGAATATCAGTCTTAAAAAATTACCTTTGCTACCTGTGAAATACTGTGAGAGAACTTCTTGTGTTTCCAGAGTGATTAGAGTTATTAATGTTCATTTGTTGTATTTTATATTATTTATTTTTTAAATTACATGCATTTATGTGTCATCTGCAGTTTAAGTGATAATTAATAAATTTTTATTTAGTACATTTTTACTTCTTTGCATTATTAATAATAAATACATACATTAATTTAGTATTACTACTACTATATAATTAAGTTGCATGCAGTTATGTCTCATTTGTGGATTAGATAAATTTTATTATACAAAATAATTCATTTATTATTCATTTGTTTGCGCCACTTGCAGTTTAGGTGATGAATAAATGTAACCATATGCTGTTTATCATAAAACTGACACATTCATTGTATTATTTTATTTTTATTTATTTATTTATTTATTTAATACATTTTATTTATTTAATTACATTTTAAATAAATAAATGTAATCCTTAAATTTGTAATTATTAAATTATTTATTTATTTATTTACTTGCATGCATGCAATTATGCATTTAATTATAAAGAATAATTACTTTAATTTATTACTACTACTACTACTATGTGTCGGTTTCATTTTAGGTGATATATGTATATAATTTATTTATTTTTTTTAAATCCCATGTAATTTTGTGTAATTTGTGGTTTAGGTGCTAACTAATTGTAATGTAAATAATGTAAAAATAAATGTAGTGATTAAAAATGTTATATGTTTATTTATATATATTTACTTACTTGCATGCAGTTATGTATTTAATTATAAAGAATAAATACTTAAATTAATTTATAATTAAATTATAATTAAATTAAATTTATAATTATTACTTGTATCATTTGCAATTCAGGCAATAAATAAATAAGTAAACGTATTTATTTATTTCCTTGCTTGTTAGCTTGCTTATTTACATGCACAGTGCAGTAAATAAGCCAGTAATGTGTACTATTAGGAAATGAAAAATACTGTATTTGAATTTACTGTTGAAAGTGTATGGAGAAGGTGAGAGCTTTGTGTGAGGTTATAGTAAACGACCTGCATTACCTCTACATTATAGTAGAGACAAAATTGCCCAATGTAGGATTTCAATCAGTATCTTCCTATTCATAATGTGACGCTCTTACCACGGATTCTGAAGCACTTAGTACAGTCTGTTTCACTGTGTTAAATCACATTGCTGAATAGCTTTCACTGGGGTCATTATGTTGAATCTACATATCTAACAGACTGAGTCAAGGCCATTTTCATTCACAATAACTTTTGCATTCTGCACCACATCTGCCGTAGCACCTGAAACAGAGATGCCGCTAATGTTTAGGTAATTATATCTACCTCATGTTTTCTGTGTTTGAGTCTAATGCACTGAATCAGTGCAGCCACACACATGGTTTGCTTTGTGTGTATATCTATAGATCATTGTGTAGTTTGTGACAGCTGAAATGGAGATTATAGATGAGGTGACCAAACAGGTAGAAAAGAGCTTTTATTATCTTGACTACTGCACTATTATGCGCACCCTTAGAGGGCAACATACGGTTGTATTCTTTCATGCAACCTCTGCATATCATTCAAAAATGATATATGATAATCATAAAATATGCATGCTTGTCCCAGACCATTTTGTGGCACAATTCATCCATACGACTATTACAAAACATCTATTATTTTACATATTTATTTTGTTCCCATGCTGAGCCGTGTGCTATAATACACTGTAAGTCACTTTAGATAAAGCTGCATGCCAGATGCATGAATGTAAATGTCTGTATAAGCACAGAATGGCATTAAAACATAATGCACTTCTGTATACGATCACTCATATTTGAAGTTACCCTGTGATTCTTGTTACATTAAAAGACATGAACTTGATTATAAGCTTTTTGTAATGCAATGAATTAATTTAATCAGTTAACATGAATTCAAAATGAGTCCTATTTACTTAATTAATACTTGGCATTTAAAAAGCAAAGAAAAAAGTCTGTTCATAATCATTCATCAAAATGTACTTGCTCTGTCTCTATCCACATTGATTTGAATATTTATTGAACCTGAACCTATTTTTATTTTATTTATTTATTTTTTGTTTACTGTAGACCAGAATTTAGTTTTTGACTTTATTATTCTGAAGCTCTTGCTCTTTGTTTTTAGCAGTCAGTCAGCGTGAGCTGCATGGTTTGCGATATCTGCCAGCATGTGTGATCATAGCTTTTAATCTCGATTGCAATTTGTTGCTAGAATTCATCTAATAATGGTGAACTGTAGATGACACCTATCACAGATCAGCTCAGGATGTTTAACTCTCACCCAGATGGCTGGAGTAATTCATTAAAATCATATATGAACACCTGCTCACATATGGCCAGATATCGCTGAGCTTTACAGAGTGCTTACTGTAAGGGCTGTCAATTACCATAATTAATTGTGAATGTGATTCCCCCCCAATAAAGGGTAAGTTAACCCAAAAAAGAAAATTCTGTCAGTAATTACTCACTTTCATGTCGTTTCAAACCTGTAAGAGCTTCGTTCATCTTCGGAACACAAATTAAGATATTTTTGAAATCCGAGAGCTTTCTGACCCTGCAAAGAGAGCAACGCAGCTGACATGTTCAAGGCCCAGAAAGATAGTAAGGACACTATTTGTCACTATCATGTAACTATTTTAATGATGTCCTTACTACCTTTCTGGGTCTTGAATGTGGTAGTTGCATTGCTGCAGGGTCAGAAAGCTCTTGGATTTCATCAAAAGTATTTCAATTTCAATTTTTTTTTTATTGCGCTTTTCACGAAAACATATCGTTGCAAAGCAACTTTACACCAAATTAAAGTTTTTACAATATAGTAGCATATACTATAGCAACTACTATAGTAATAGTAGCTTACTAGTGGTGTCTATGTCTAGTTGATGTACATATGGCAGAGATGTATGGTAAAGATCAATTAATGACGTAATCAAACAAAAAATCAAGACAAAAAACACCATAAATTAGTCCTTTGAGGGGTTGGCATCATCTCTTCTTAAGTGTTCTGGATCCAGACTGGAGCTTGTGAGTTCCTAGTTACCACGGGATGTCAGTCCCATGGCAGAAACAGAGAACAAATAGGAACATAATTAGCATAGCTGCTGTTCAAAGCAAGCAAAGAAAGATTTGTTCAACCAGAGCTAAAAGATTAATAATGAGCATTTGATCAGATATAAAGGAAAAGTTTATGAGATGCATTATTTGAATGCTTGGCTAAAAAGATGTGTCTTTAATCTAGATTTAAACAGAGAGTGTGTGTCTGAACCCCAAACGTTATCTGGAAGGCTGTTCCAGAGTTTGGGAGCCAAATGCAAAAAAGCTCTACCTCCTTTAGTGGACTTTGCTATCTTAAGTACTGCCAACACTCCAGAGTTTTGTGACCTTAGGGAGAGTGATGGATTGTAGTGTGGTAGAAGACTAGTTAGGTACGTAAGAGCTAAACCGTTAAGTGCCTTATAGGTAAGAAGTACTCATTTGTAGCTGATGCGGAACCTAATAGGTAGCCAGTGCAGAGACTAAAATTGGGGTAATATGATCATATTTTCTTGACCTGGTAAGACACTCTAGCAGCTGCATTTTGGACTATCTGTAGCTTGTTTATTGAAGATGCAGGACAACCACCTAGTAGTGCATTACAATTTCTTTCTGCGTCAGAAACAGGTAACATGTTTCATAGCTTGGCAGTGTTTCTAAGATGGAAGAATGCTGTTTTTTTTAACATGGGAAATATGATTTTCAGAAGACAAGTTGCTGTCTAATGTAGCACCCAGGCTTTTGACTGTAGTGGAAGTAACAGTACATCCGTCTAGTTGTAGATTGTAAGCCAAGAGATTCTGTGTATCTTAATTTGTGTTGTAAAGATGAACAAAGATCTTACGGGTTTGGAACGACATGAAGGTGAGTAATCTCAAATTTTAAAATAATACAGTTGAGGTCAAAAATTGACATACAGAATCTGCAAAATGTTAATTATTTTACCAAAACAAGAGGGATCATACAAATGCATGTTATTTTTTATTTAGTACTGACCTGAATAAGATATTTCACATAAAAGACGTTTACAAATAGTCAACAAGAGAAAATAATAGTTAACTTAATAAAAATGACCCCGTTCAAAAGTTGATGAAAAAAGTGATTTTTAGTACTGTGTTGTTACCTGAATGATCCACAGTTGTGTTTTTATGTTTAGTGATAGTTGTTCATGAGTCCCTTGTTTGTCCTGAACAGTTAAACTACCAGCTGTTCTTCAATCACAAAACAATCAAATTACAAAAAGCTTTAACTAAAATGGACATGAAAACAGAAAATTTAAAAATACAAACTAATTCAAAATATTAATAAAAACAACTACTATCTCAGTTATACTAAAACCCTGTGCATTTCAGCATTTCATTTCAGACAACTTTTGCTTTTAAAAATATTTATTTACCCCAAAAGTTAGCAGCTCTACTTTTATTAGGATTCACAGAAATCCTATCCAGCATTGTTGTTCTACAGTAAATGTGTGTTCATTAAACAATCAGTCAGTCAAACAAACAAACAGATTAATATGCATCTGAGCAGAATTTGCATTGCTATCTTGCTGTTTATTGTAAATGTTTAATCAGGAAGAGCCTCAAAACACTCAATAAATATTGGGTCCATCATTCCTGTTTTGCGCCTGTCTTGCGGTGTGACAGATACAATGTTTAACCTGTAAATATTTCAATACAACAACTGCTATGACACACACTGAGTCATATCATTACGACTCTGCTTCTCCGGTTATTCGCCAGCGCATCCAATTATAGGCAGCGATACTTTGACACGTAAGGTTACAGAGAGCCCAGGTGCAGATGTGTCCCATTACTTCGAAATGACACTTTCCAATGTCTCATCCTCGCTAGCCTTGAAATAACATTTCCGTTCGTTCCTGTGATCTTTCATAAATTGTTTTAAAACATAGCCAAGGAGAAAAATGAATTGCTTTTCGGTCAGCACTCCAATGTGTTTTAGCTCCAGAGTGCGGCAGGAATGCTTTGCAACAGAAGCCTAATTGTTGGTCCTTGTGTTCCTCATATTCACATCTAAACCTCCGGTAAGCAGAGAGGGATCAGTTCTGGGTGAGAGAGCCTGGAGAGAGCAGTGATTACTGCAGAAACCTGAACAAACACTCTTCTCAACCTCACTGCATCCTTTTCATCTGTTCTTTACTTTATGATGTGAAAGTATATGGAACATCAATGCTTGAAGACTCAGTATAGGATCAAAAATGCAGTAAAAACAATATTGTTTTTTTGGTGCAATTTCTGATTGTATTATACCTTTAGTCAAGTCTGGCCCTAAAGGTTCTCTGATCTCTCCAATTTTTGACAGCACTAACTTATTTGTTAACCAAAGTCTTCTCAATACCATGTCAAACAAAGACATTCGTTCAGTTATTAATAGATCTCAGATTTTTTTTACCTGCTTGTGTACGCTTTTGGAATACCATATTTGGTGATATAGAATGGGAACAGTTTTGGCTTCTTCAACAAAAATTCCTCTTATTTAATAAAGTTGTTTTAAAGGGGTCATCAGATGCAAAGTTCACATTTTCATGTTGTTTGAACATTAATGTGTGTTGGCAGTGTATGTACAAATCTACCCTATAATGATAAAAATCCATGCAGTGATTTTTAATTAATCTGTAAAAATAATATCCCCTTTTTCAAATCGAGCCATTCTCAGATGCCTGTCGGTGTGCCGTCACACCGACAGAGGCCGCTCCCACAATAGTTGATTGACATGAGCGTCTTACCTAAGATCAGTTGTAACAGTCCGACCTCCATTGTTTCAATGCTGGAGGAGGGATGTAAGTTAGATTGAGTGATTGAGGTGTTGTGTTGCTGGATGTAATAATGAACATAGTGATCGTCATTTACTCCCGACATCTGAGCCGCTGAAGATGCAGTGGATTATGTTTGTTTGTGAAGGGAATGCGGCTCCCGATCTACATATATCCATCTATGTTCGCGCGAATCATTCGTGATCCAGCTTCACTTACAGCAGAAGTGCGTATAAGGGTTTTTTATGAATCTTTGCGATCGCCTTTCCTTATAACATGGTAGTTAGGAAGTTTAGTGGCTAAACGTGGCTAAATGCGGCTAAAGTAAACAGGCTCGTCACTCCACAGAGAGAAGAGAGGGGCGGGGCGAGCAGAGCTCATTTGCATTTAAAGGAACAACCCCTTAGAATGAGATGATTTTTGCAGAGCTAATTTTGACAAGGTAAAAAGGGTGTTGTTTTACACAACCATTGAGAATTTTTAACCAAAGTATACACTTTTCATTAGGACCCTAAAGAATCATATCAACTTGTGGAAAATGGGCATCCGATGACCCTTTTAAAATATCCATCCATAATTGTTACCCGGTAAATTACAAACTTTCTAAATTTAATAATAGTATTTCCCACAATTGCTCTTTTTGTCTTTTTTGTCTTTTAGAAACAGTCAGTCACTTTTTTTAAAGTATTTTGGGTTGACTTTTCTAATTTTGTAAAAAATATTTACTTCCAAACTTCTGTATAACCCCCAAAAAAGTGTTTTTTGGTTACTCTTTAAATGTAGACCCTTCTCACTGTAAATTTATTATTAATTTATTGCTATTCCTTGAAAAATTGTACATTCATATATGTAAATTTTCAAAGAAAACTTTTTTATTTTCAGAAAAGATTTTGATGTGTATGTGAACTCTTTAAGAAACTCTAATAACTCTATTGCATATAAGCTAATATACTATGCTTTGGATAATAATAACAATAATAATATAATAATGATGTTGTGAAAATTTTTTCTAATATTAAAGTAGCTATTTTCTATTTGAATATATTGTAAAATGTAATTTATTCCTGTGATGCGAAGCTGAATTTTCAGCATCATTACTCTAGTCTTCAGTGTCACATGATCCTTCAGAAATCATTCTAATCATTCTCGTACTCTAATATTCTAATATTTTTCTGATTTGCTGCTCAAGAAACTTTTTTGTATTATCATTGCTGACAGCTGTTGTGCTGCTGCATATTTTGTGGAAAACATGATACAGTACCTTTCAAATGTTCTGGGTAAGCAAAAAAAGTACTTTTTTTTAGCACTGATGTATGAAATTGATCATGTATCACAGTTTCCACAAAAATAATAGGCAGTGAAATCTGAATGATCATGTGACACTTCAGACTGCAGTAATGATGCTAAAAATTCAGCATTTCGTCACAGAAATAAATCCAGTTTTAAAATATATTACAATAGAAAATAATAATTTTAAATAATAAAAATATTGCTGTCTTTACTGTATTTTTAATCAAATAATTGCCTTGATGAGCATAAGAGATTCATTTCAAAAACATGACAAAACATAATTATTATTTATAATAATTATTATTACTTTTTCTATGAAGTCTGTGTATATAATACAATATTTTGCAGGCTCACACTGATTCTGAACACAAATTTCCAAATATGTGTCATTCACAATATTCTGCACATTGCCTCTTGCATATTTGTTTGTTTGTTTATTTATTTGAATTTTCTAATTTTGAAATGGAGTACTCTCATCTCCAATCCACTGAAATCTGCCGAATCAAAATGAGTTTTATGGGCCAAGTGTGCTCAATTGGCAGACTTTTCAAGTACTGACAGAAACACAAACAGACAGAGAATTACAGTAGAATAGCATTATTTACAGAATAATACGAATGCTATAAAAGTTAAATATCAATACAAGTGCATAGAGTGGTGTTAAGTATGTTCAGAAGGGTTTAAGTCATTACAAGGAATTAATAATTGAACATTAAAACTAATAATTTGAATAACACTTAGGATATTAAATAGTGGATTGAATATTGCATAAATGTGTTCATATGAATTTACAAACAGAAAAAACATTCAGATTAGGTCTGGATACTTGGGTAGTTGACTTGACGGTGATGTTGATAAATATGAAGAAGTTATCTTGCAATTTCTATAAGGAAAAGTGTGTATTTTGGGTGCTGTAACTTATAGTGACTTTTTCCTTTAAGTTTATTCCCATGTTTAATCACCTTTTTGCCTTTACTAGGTCATTTCAAATGGTCCTGCTGTGTGACAAATTAATTTTTTATAAGCACAGTATTCCATAATCCGTAGAGCCTCTTAATTAATATATATGATAATTATAAAAGAATTAGCAAAAAGCTCTTTAAATTAGTTTAAGATGAAGTACAGCATGTCCCATAACAGAACATTTCAACTTCCCAAAAGTATTTCATGCCAGCTACCCATTCATAATGCATTATGATGTTTTGCAATGCACCTTATAATCGATTCAGTATTCTCATAATTATAACCACAGCTATCATAGCTTGTTTAAATGTATAATGATATAAAAAGCATTTCACATCATGCATTATAATACCTTTACTCTTTAAAGGTGTAAACATAAATGGTCAACTATATTTGTTTTCTATAAAGCATAATGTATTATAACTGTGGTTGCAAAAATTAATAAACTTTTTTTTTTGCCTAAATCAACCAATCAATCAATAAATAAATCAATAAATCTAATGTTATTCTAAAAATATCTAAACAAGATGTATTTTCTTAAAATAAATAAATAAATAAAATAAAATAAAAAAAAATAAACCCTGCTTTTGAACAACTTAAACCTAAAGAATAACTTTAAAATATATCTTGAATTAAATTCACCTTTTGCCCTTTTAGGAAAAAAAAAATAGAAATAAAAAATAATTATAATTTATTTAATTATTTATTTATTTTTTGGCCAAATTATTTGCTAATTTGGCAAGAAACATAAACATAATTCAGTGTATTTTATTGTAAATAAATTTTGGCCATTCAGATATTTTTACTGGAAAACAATACAAAGTACTGTTTTTTGCAGTGCATAAAGACCTACAGGCTTCAAAATAAGTCACTATTATTTTTTTAATCTGACTAAGTAGCATAAATGTTAATTAAATATGCCAAACACACTCTTGAGCGTGATCTCTATAATTCTTCCTCATAGTAGTTAAAGCGTGTTCAGACCCACCGCAGACAGGAGAGGGATTATGCCACTTTGAAAGAGGCCTGTCGAGTGAAAGCGGTAATTAAGTTCCAAACCTTCATTGATCTTCTTCTCTTTCTCTCCTCCTCCTCTTCAGTGCTAAATAAATAATGTAGCTCCACTGAGCTAGTATTAATTGGACTTCTCTTACGAGTCTGTGGGGCTCGGGTTGACCTTTGGAGGAATCCGTACGGATCAGTCCCATGGAGCTCGCTGAGATACACACCCCAGGCAATTAAGCGGGAAGAGGGTTTGACGGGGAGTCTGCGAGGGGTCCGGACAGACTTCTGTGCCGTTGGTCAGTAAGCACATTCAATATTTGACTCATAAATAGGCTGCTATACTGTGTCCAGACACTGATTTAACATTTTTTTTTTTTTTTTTTGTTTATTCATTCATTCGCCCACCTGCAGTTCACTTGAATTCTGTTCCCCAAAGCCCTGGTCAAGGTTCATACAGCAAAATTGGTCATAATTAGTTTTACATGACCATTTTCCAAACTCTTCTGACCCTTAGAATTAAACAGGCTTTCTTGTCTAATGAACCTACACTCTAAAAAATGCTTAATGTTTTTTTTTTAAACCCAAATGCTGGGTTCAGCTTTTTGGGTCATTTTATTAGGTCATTTTTAATATTTGAGTAGTTTTTCTGCAATTAAGCAGCTGGGTAACTTTCAGTGGGTTATTAAATACTGGGTTACTTTTTCTACCAATCACTGGGTTAAGCCTGTCTCTGACAAAACAACCAAGCTGCATACAGTCAGAACGCGGGCTTTTTGCATCCTCTACAGGAGAGAGCGGTTCTTAGCGCTACCGATTTAGTGCACTTCAGTGAAATAAAGGTTTGTATACATTTTATATAATTTTCATTTATAAAGTTTTTACTGTAGTGTATATTACATTATTTTACACAACGCAACAAAAGGACGAGATGTCAGTCAGCTGCGTCAACAGCGGTCATTTCACATGATGGAAACGCCTTTTGCCTTGTATAACATAAAGTGATTTCATTTGTTTTAATACCTAATTTAATTTAATGTTTGAAAGTACTGTTTGTTTATGCACAGTAAAAATAGATGGGCTATTTTTTTAACCCAATAGATGGGTTACACATATTGGGTCACTGTGTTGGGTTATTTTCTAAAACGTTGGGTTATTTTTTTAAACATCGTTGGGTTGTTTTTAATAATAACCCAGCGTTGGGTTTAATTGGTTCCCGCGGCGACAGTTCAAATTTTAACGGTCGACAGTGACTGACGACAGAAGAAGCTGCTGCTGCATCAGTATGAGGTGAGTAACAGGGTTTTAATAACTCTTATAACATTATACTTATACGAAGAACGTGAAATGCACTTCAAAATTGAACTTTTGTTGTTGTATGTTTGTTTTTTTAACGAAGTTGTAGTTTCCTTTAGTCAGTGTATTGTAACGTTACTGCGGAGAATGAGCTCCATTGTAAACGAATAACTTCACGTTAACTTAGCTGTCCCAGTTAGGTCGCTAGCAGTAATAAATTAAATAAACATTAGCAGAAAGTTGTAAAACTGTTAAGAGATGTATTACAGTAACCTAAAGTTAATAATGTATGGTGGAATGTATATAGGACTACTTATGTTACTGAAATCACCGTCTACCATTACTACAGGTTTAGTATTATTTTACAGCTGATGAAGGGTTGTAGACATACGGTTTCTGAATACAGTTTGTTTGGTCGCATTAATGGTTATCACATTTAACTTTATATGGGAAATGGCTAATGTTAAATGAGACATTGTTGATTTAAACCGCGCCGCAGGAACCTTTCAACTTTGGTCCAGTATATGTAACGTTAGCTCAGCGGCAGCTCAGAGAGATGCGCTCAAATTCAGTTAATTCTCTGTTTAGAAAAGTCTAAAAATAATCACATTTCCCAAAAGCAAGACGTGATGGGAGAAACGAAGCTTTTCAAAGTTTCGAATCAATTAAACGAATCGCTTCGCAAAATGATTCACTGCTTCCAATCGTTCGTGACACAACGGCGACGCCTGCTGGTCAAAACAGGGCAGGCGTCAGTTGTTTGGAAAGCGAGCACTAATTGGAATAACACTAAATGTGTTTTTATGGTTTATTTATATTGAATATTGTTATGCATATATTAGAATCGCCTCTAATTACAGCCATTTCTCTTATAAAGCTATGACAGATTTGCATGTTTTTTTTTTTTAAATGTGTACTAAATGTGTTTATACTTATTTTTAGACATTGCGTTCTTCAGTGAAGGAAAAACTACAACAGTGGAATCTCATACATTAAACATCCACATGCCAATTAACTGAAATATTTCAAGGTAAGTAAACTATTTATATTAGTGATCCATATACATTACCAGTCAAAAGTTTTTGGACAGCAAGATTTTTAATGTTTTTAAAGAATTCCCTTCTGTCTAAGCCTGCATTTATTTCATCCAAAATACAGCATTTAAAATAACCGCTTTCTATTTGAATATATTTAAAATGTAATTGTCCAGTCTTTTCAAAGCTTTTAAAATAGAAAGCAGTTATTTAAAATAGTAAAAATATTTCACAAGATTACTGCTTTTACTGTATTTTGGATCAAATAAATACAGGCTTAGTGAGTAGAAAAGAATTCTTTAAAAAACTTTAAAAATCTTACTGTTCAAAAACTTCTGATTAGTAGTGTAGGTTTTCCAACAATTATGAAAAAATGTTTCTAGTTTATCTGTAAAATGTTTCTTCTTCTGCTTCATCTTATCACAGAGGAAGGAGTCAATGAAGGAAGTTTTATGCGACCGGATGACACCAGCATTGCTGCACTAACTCCAAGAGAAGAAGTTTTTAGCATTTTCAACGGTGAAACAGTGGAACAGAAGACCTTACTACAAGCAGTGGATCTGTGTTTCAGACATTTCTACATTTATGACATCTACTACCCAAAGCTCCTCTGCACCCATTTGCAGCACACAGTCTTTAATATCCCATGAGTTCTTTCAACACATTACCTCTTCCTTAGAAACTTTGTATTTATTGATCCATAAAAACTTTTTATGTTGCTGATTATCAGCAAGTCCAGCAGCCAGCAGATTTACTTTGTTTTATTATTATTATTTTTATTATTATTTTTATTATTATTACTTGTGTTTATGATTTTTTATTTTTGTTTTATTGATAAAAGTTTGTATGTTATGTTTGTTTTATTTGTGCACATTTGTGTATGTGTTGATATAAATAAATATGAATTGATACACATTTATGACCCTGGACAACAAAACCGGTCATAAGTATCATGGGTACATTTGTAGAAATAGGCAAAATTGCATTGTATGGGTCAAAATTATCAAATTTTCTTTCATGCCAAAAATCATTAGAATATTAAGTAAAGATCATGTTCCATGGAGATATTTTGTAAATCTCCTACCATAAGTATATTGAAACTGAATTTCTTATTAGTAATATGTATTGCTAATAACTTCATTTGGACAACTTTAAAGGCAATTTTTTCAATATTTAGATTTTTTTGCACCCTCAGATTCCAGATTTTCAAATAGTTGTTCTGTCCTATCAAACCACATATTAATAGAAAGCTTATTTATTGAGCTTTCACATGATGTTTATATTTAAATACAAAAAAACTTGACCCTTATGACAGGTTTTGTGGACCAGAATCACATTTGTTGGTTTTGAATTCAGTGTACATCTTGAAAATATGTCAGTTGTGTGTGCATATTTGTGTTTTGAATCTATTATATTTTCACATTCTTGTACACTTATTTTGTAAACATTTGCAGTATGACTGTTTTACATTTAAAAATATATTTGTAAAAAAAAATATTTGCATATTTAAATAAAATATTTATTTGAAAACAAAGTAGTGTTATAGTGTATTTTTATAAAAAATAAATAAATAAATAAATAAATAAATAAAAACTGATATAAATGAATCTAAATAATTAACTCAACTGTTGGGTTACTTTTAACCCAACTGGATTTTAACCCAATTCATTGGGTTAAAATAACCCATAGATGGGAAGGTGCTATACCAACCCATAGTTGGGTTACTAGTTGGGTTATTTTTAACCCAACATTTTTTAGTGAGTGGGCAGGTTACGGAGTCAGTCACGGCATATATCACACACCGGCACAAGAATTAGTACTATTTCAGTAAGAAGTGATTACAGAGAATGGTTGAATACACTTAAATTAAAATGCTACTTTTACATGTTACATTTTTTATTTCAAAAATGTTTGTTGAACAAATTTAAATGTACACTCTAAAAATGCTGGGTTAAAAACAACCCAGTTTGGGTTATTTGGCAACCCAGCACTGGGTAAATATAGGACAGAACACATGATGGGTTATTGTGACCCAGCTGGTTGGGTTAAATGTTTTTACCAAACATGCTAGGTTGTTTTATTTAAGTCAACTATTGGGTTACACTTTATTTTGATAGGCCACTTTAGACATTCTGCTAACTATAAGTAACTTTGCAACTACATGTCTACTAACTCCCAGAGCAGACTGTTAGGTTAGGTTTAGGGTTAGTAGAATAAGTTGGCAAAGTTTAGAAGAGTGTTAGAAGATATTAAGCAGACAGTCTACTAATACTCTAATGACTAGTTGACATGCAATTGCAAATTTACTTACTTTAGCAGAATGTCAAAAGTGAACTATCAAAATAAAGTGTTACCAACTATTGTTTAAAAACTATTATATTGCTGATTTAAAATGGGCTGGAAATTAAAAATCACACAGAATTATAGAGAATTATAGAGGAAAAAGCAATGATCATAAGATAAACATCAAAATATAAGACAAATTGAATTTATTTGTGTGACTACAGCATAGTTTACAATATTACATACATTTAAACTCATTTAACAAGCACTTTAGAAAAAAACTTTTTAAAGTAGCATTTTAATTTAAGTGTATTCAACCATTCTCTGTTATCACTTTTCACCGGAATAATGCTAATTCTCGTGCTGGTGTGTTGACGAAATTTAGGAACCTATTTTACCATAAATAGCATAACATAAATTAATTTTAAGCCAGCAATATAGTAATTTTTAAACAATAGTTGACTTAAATAAAACAACTCAGCATGTTGGGTAAAAACATTTAACCCAGCCAGCTGGGTCAAAATAACCCAGTATGTGTTCTGTTCAACATTTACCCAGCGCTTGGTTGCCAAATAACCCAAGCTGGGTTGTTTTTAACCCAGCATTTTTATGATTAACTAATATTTTGTATTTTGCTTTTGACATTTATTTTTTTGACATTCATTTACTCATTTATTTATTTATTTATTTTTGTGGTGCAACATAACATTTCCAAATATTTCTTTATAATAGTAGACATTTTTCCAAGTAATCATTATTTTGGTCTCTTAAAAGTGTTTTTCCAGTATACTGAATAATACAAATAACACAATAAAAATTAATAAAATGTAAAATATAAATTCAAGTAGTATAAATTCAAGTTGTTATATATGCTAAGGAGAATAGATATGTTCAGAAGTCAAAGTCTGCACAATTTTAGTAATTATAAAAGACAGCTTTTTGTGGATCTCATTCTTTATTTTATTATTGTATTTCACAATTAGGCAAATTAAAAAAAAGTTGAAAGGTACTCTTTTAATGTGGTGGGAAAATCACCATGTGCACCATTGAACAGCCTCTTTTTCTTCTGATGTTAGGCCTTGGATGTAGTTTGAATTGGTTTCTTTTTATTTTCACAATACACGTTTTTTAACATTAATAACCAGTTACACGAAATACAGAGACAAATGTTCCTTTATATTTATTCATACTGATATTGACTTATTTTGTTTCTCTTTTTTGCACTTGTTAGACCATGCAACAATGTAAACCTTGTAAAAAAAATAAATAAGTAAATATAGTCTAAAATGGAGTAAAAAAACAAACAAACTTGTAATAATAAATATCTGTAAATGGTGTGAAATCAGGGTTAATGTTGTTAACTAAATTAAAACTATAAACACACAAAACAAAACTGAAATATAACATACAATATATAAACGATAAACACTTGGGCAGCATTTTTCATTTTTATTTAGTTTAACTTGATGTACCAAAACTGAGGGAATTTTTTTTTTTTACAAAAAATAAAAAATAAATAAAATTGCAATGTAAATGGAAAATATAAAAATAAAAACAAATGTAAAATATTTATAACTATTAGTATCTTAGTAATTGCTCTACTAAATAACAAGTCCGGGCACCTGTCAAATTCAGATATTATTTTTGTAATACAAAAAAATAGTAAACTGTTTCTTATTACTTTATAAAATGCTTACTTGCTTGATGCTTTTTTTAGATTAGGTTTTTTGAATATTTGACATATTTCTCATGACTGAAAGGACATGTTTATCTTTTATTTGTGAATATGATGATGATCCTAGCATGCATCCAGAACAGGAAGTGGCACTACAGAATGTTTTCTTTCCTGCTGTTGTGTTTTCCAGCGCTGGGTTGAAAGAGAAATATATGACAGTGGGCAGAGTGAAGGGCACCGCTGTCACACCCGCGCTCCGTTCATCACTGGCTGCTTAGAGATTAATGGAGGCATCTTAATGGACACTTTAAAGAGGTTATCCTCTGGCAGGTCCATCTTCCTCTGCTGTGAGTTAGACACAGAAGCGCTCGTGGTGAACGCAGCGGAGCGTCTCTCTGAGCCCTAATGCTGACTGTTGGTGTCAGTTATCTTTGTTTTTTTTTGTGGAGTTTTACTATCAGTGGGGTTCAGATTACATGAGAGCAGGGGTACAATGCCTGCAGCTGCACAGTTTAAGTCATTTTCAGGGTAGGTAGCTCCAAGATGAGAAAATCCTACCTTATTTTTTATCCCAGGACACTTCAGCTGACCACTATCTTTGTACCCTAGAGTAAGACATGAAATGAAAGGGTAGAGTAAGAAATACATTTTCAGAAACTTTTATAATCTCAAACTGGGTGGGACTCATAAAAACTTGCACAGGTCACATTTTATCAAAAAATCCAAAGAAAAATTTTTTTTTGCTTTTTAGGAACATTGTGACCGTCAAGATAATTGCCATTCTTGTTGTCATAATGTATTCAAACATTTATTTATTTATTTATTTTTAATTAGAATGCCATGAAAAGCGAATGCAAATCATTATTGAGAATTATGAAAATTCTCAGAAGTAGAGCTCAAATAAATGAATGAATGAGTAAATAAATAAATACATACATACATAAATACATATTAATAATGTTTGAATTCATATAAAGCAATCAAAGACCATCAAAACTTTTTGCAATAACATTTATTTTATTAATTTGCAATATATCTTTCATTCATTCATTCATTCATTCATTCATTCATTCAAGTTGTACACACAATTCTCAAGAGTGAATTATGAAAATTCTTAAAAGTAGAACTTGAATAAATTGTCTGTGTGTGTGTGTGTGTGTGTGTATATATATATATATATATACACAGAAATGATATATACATATGATATATATTTTTTTTTTTTCAGTCATGTTTTTGAATATCAAGCAATTATCAATACAGTTAGGTTGTTTTGATTAAATAATAATAACTCAAATATATATATATATATATATATTAATATATAAATATATATATATACAGCTAAGCAACATAATAAAAACATAACACAATAAAAAATATTGTTTATGAAAATTAATAAAAACAGAATTATCTGTTTTTGCAAATGAGCTCTTCATATATAAAACCATCAAGACTCTTTGCATTAATATTATTTGTTAAAATGTTTTTGACATTGTATTTTAAAATCACCTGCATTCTCTTTACCAAATTTGTAAGAATTTTTTTATAATTCTCAGTGGTGACTTGCATTAGATTCTGATTCATGTAATATAATGTATAAATAAAGATACCTCTGTGTAAATTTATAGGTAAATATATTATTTTTGTGATGATGATGGTGACAAAGGTGATCATATTTTTTTATTAGAAATAATAATATATTTTAGATTTTTATGTTAATAAAAATGAATGCGTAAATAATGTTTGAATTCCCACACATATATTTTATTATATATATATATATACAGTGGGTACGGAAAGTATTCAGACCCCCTTAAATTTTTCACACTTTGTTATATTGCAGCCATTTGCTAAAATCATTTAAGTTGATTTTTTTTCCTCATTAATGTACACGCAGCACCCCATATTGACAGAAAAACACAGAATTGTTGACATTTTTGCAGATTTATTAAAAAAGAAAAACTGAAATATCACATGGTCCTAAGTATTCAGACCCTTTGCTGTGACACTCATATATTTAACTCAGGTGCTGTCCATTTCTTCTGATCATCCTTGAGATGGTTCTACACCTTCATTTGAATCCAGCTGTGTTTGATTATACTGATTGGACTTGATTAGGAAAGCCACACACCTGTCTATATAAGACCTTACAGCTCACAGTGCATGTCAGAGCAAATGAGAATCACGAGGTCAAAGGAACTGCCTGAAGAGCTCAGAGACAGAATTATGGCAAGGCACAGATCTGGCCAAGGTTACAAAAAAATTTCTGCTGCACTTAAGGTTCCTAAGAGCACAGTGGCCTCCATAATCCTTAAATGGAAGACGTTTGGGACGACCAGAACCCTTCCTAGAGCTCGCCGTCCGGCCAAACTGAGCTATCGGGGGAGAAGAGCCTTGGTTAGAGAGGTAAAGAAGAACCCAAAGATCACTGTGGCTGAGCTCCAGAGATGCAGTCGGGAGATGGGAGAAAGTTGTAGAAAGTCAACCATCACTGCAGCCCTCCACCAGTCGGGGCTTTATGGCAGAGTGGCCCGACGGAAGCCTCTCCTCAGTGCAAGACACATGAAAGCCCGCATGGAGTTTGCTAAAAAACACCTGAAGGACTTCAAGATGGTGAGAAATAAGATTCTCTGGTCTGATGAGACCAAGATAGAACTTTTTGGCCTTAATTCTAAGCGGTATGTGTGGAGAAAACCAGGCACTGCTCATCACCTGTCCAATACAGTCCCAACAGTGAAGCATGGTGGTGGCAGCATCATGCTGTGGGGGTGTTTTTCCCTGCAGGGACAGGACGACTGGTTGCAATCGAGGGAAAGATGAATGCGGCCAAGTACAGGGATATCCTGGACGAAAACCTTCTCCAGAGTGCTCAGGACCTCAGACTGGGCCGAAGGTTTACCTTCCAACAAGACAATGCCCCTAAGCACACAGCTAAAATAACGAAGGAGTGGCTTCACAACAACTCTGTGACTGTTCTTGAATGGCCCAGCCAGAGCCCTGACTTAAACCCAATTGAGCATCTCTGGAGAGACCTAAAAATGGCTGTCCACCAACGTTTACCATCCAACCTGACAGAACTGGAGAGGATCCCCAAATCCAGGTGTGAAAAACTTGTTGCATCTTTCCCAAAAAGACTCATGGCTGTATTAGATCAAAAGGGTGCTTCTACTAAATACTGAGCAAAAGGTCTGAATACTTAGGACCACGTGATATTTCAGTTTTTCTTTTTTAATAAATCTGCAAAAATGTCAACAATTCTGTGTTTTTCTGTCAATATGGGGTGCTGTGTGTACATTGAGGAAAAAAAATGAACTTAAATGATTTTAGCAAATGGCTGCAATATAACAAAGAGTGAAAAATTTAAGGGGGTCTGAATACTTTCCGTACCCACTGTATATATATAAAGCAACCAAAGACAATCAAAACTTTTTGCAATAATATTATTTATTAAAATATATTTTTGACATTTTATTTTAAGATTTTTGAGTTCAATTTTTAAGAATTTTCATAATTCTCAGTGATGATTTGCATTAGTTTGTGATTCATGTAATACAATATATAAATAAAGATATCTCTGTGTAAATGTATAGTTACGTTTATTATTTTTATTATTATGATGATGATTAGAAATAATAATATATTTTATATTTTTATAAAACGTAAAATGCATGTATATAATTTTAATTATTGTGTTTTTATACAAAGTCCCATTTTAGGCTTTTCTTTATATAATAATGCAATCTCTTATTTAATGTTTTTAGAGAGATTTCATAGTGAGCGGGAATAGTTAGTTTAATGCTACAGAAAAGTAAAAGTTTCACTTTTTAAATTTTATTTTATTAATTGTTTGCCTTGTGATATTGCTATCAGTAAAATATGAGAAAAGCCAATTACAGTTTTTCTCAGTCGCTTTGGTGCATTTCTCACAACACTATTTACATTTGCACAACAGTTAATGCATTTCTCAAAACAATTAGTACAAACTGCAAAACCTAGTTGATAACCTGCAAAAGCGTGTCACTTGCTCAAAATGGATAGCTCATTCCTCAAAAGCAAGTATTCATGTCAATGAAAATGTCAGTGTCATCAAGATGAAAAGTCCTGACACCATTGTTTATGAACAAGATAGTCAAATAGCTTTGTCATGTTTTCATTATGACAGTTTACTCTGTAAATTTTTTCCTATGCAAAAAAGTCAGATTTTGGTGACACTTCCTGAAAATGCTCAAGACAGCACTATATACTATTTGCACAGCCATTTGAAAACTACAGTAAAGCTAGACATTACTGTATTTAGTGAGGTATCTGAGTACAAGACACTGAATATGTATGTTTCACATTTTTACTTCATATGCTCTTTGCAATTCTAATTTATTCAAAGCATTGTGCAAACGAATAAATACACCCTTATTTACAACAAACATAAACTCCCTTTGGGTAGAGCTGTGCACAATTGTAAACAATATTGCAGTACATATTGGAACTGAACCTACAACATACATAGGTCTGTAAATCATTCATGCACATTTGCAGAAATTGTTCAATTTAGAAGACATTTTCAGGAAAAAAAAGATTTAAAATTTTTTATAAAATTTGCTTGACAGATTTTGACAACTAGTTCAACATTTTTGTATGTAATGACTCAAGCAATGAAATGAGGACTATTAGTTTTATATGGAATGACTATTCAGCATTCACAAGTTTAGTTAATTTTGACTGACATGACATAAGCAAATGATAATGTTATAAAACAGCAGAGAGTTGTATGAAAGCAATTGATGCATGTCCAAAAGCATTTGCAATTTGTTGGAAGGAATGAGAAACTGCTACTATGATGTGCACAAATGACTAAATGTTGTGGAGGTTGAAGTAAATGTTGTGCAAATGTAAATAGTGTTGTGAGAAATGCACCAAAGCGACTGAGAAAAACTGTAATATCGGTTATATGTCTGCATTTTATAATGCTCCATTCATTTATTTTAATCAGTTCACTGCATTTACACACTCCGTAACCTCTGTCTTCTTTATGACTTCATTACACAATGAGTAAATTGTCTTGACGACTACAATTTCTTTTGGTACAGCCATAATTGATACATCTCTCTGGACATCAAACTTTATTGAATCTGCATTGTTGAGCTGCCGCTGAGAGGGATATTCAGAAATTATTTCAATTTGACACTTGACATTACGTTCCAATTTTTACTCAGCCATTTGCCTGTTATAAGAGGCTTAGTACAGATGGCAGTGTCTCCATGTAAACACAAATGCTGTGTTCTTCAGCTCTCTGCCTGTTGTTCTTAGATGTAATCATAAAGTCCTTAAGCAATCCCCTGTGACCTCACGTCAACGTCTTATGTAAAGCTGTGGAAAGAAAGGTGCAAGTTCTCTGACCCCAACATCATTTTCATAGAATTTAATAAGTTTTAGCATGTAAGAATTTCACTTTTAAGTGTCCTGATGTAATCTAAACATCCGCTTAGCACCCCAATTACTGTATATATTAATACACGCTTTGTATTACATGCTAAGAAGCTTTAGGCTTTAGTGCTGCAAGATGAAGCTGGAAAACAAAGGAGTTATATAACAATCCGTAACGGAAGTACAGTGCGTGTGTAAATATGATTTTTGCAGCAGTACATTGTTCTTGAAAAGCCAACTGACATTTGGCACGGAAGGATAAACAGAGCCTCATACTCAAACATGATTGACTGGCAATAGGATTGTCATAAATTGTATAGTTAAATTGCAATTACTGAGAACAAAAACAGCTAAATTTTTAAAAAGCTTTGTGTGTTTGTGCGCCAGTGATTGTCTTTGCTGTGTTTTTTTGTTTGTTTGTTTTTGTTTCATTGATTTTCAGATGTATGGCTGGCTGGGTGACCTTTTTTGTGTCACACTGTGAAACATTTAAGTGAACACACTGAAATTATTTTCTGATGAAAATGTGTGTGGTGTTTGTTTTTACAAAAATATGGTCTTCTGATTTATTTATTTATTTTTAATGTTGCAAAGCAGATGCTAGGGTACAATAATATTATAATATTCTAAATTATTTGTACAAATGAAATAAAACTATATTTTATTGTTTTATTTTTAAATAGATTATTAGATATAGGGTAAAATAATGTTTCTAGGGTAAAATAATG